>NC_081802.1:416330-468830 GCF_963082965.1 Carassius carassius
CGGTCAGGGACAAGGACAGGGAAGCGGCCAGGGTCAGGGCCAGGGTCAGGGACAAGGTCAGGGACAAGGTCAGGGCCAGGGCCAGGGATGCGGCCAGGGTCAGGGACAAGGCCAGGGAAGCGGTCAGGGACAAGGCCAGGGAAGCGGTCAGGGTCAGGGACAAGGTCAGGGACAGGGCCAGGGAAGCGGTCAGGGACAAGGCCAGGGAAGCGGTCAGGGTCAGGGACAAGGTCAGGGACAGGGACAGGGTCAGGGACAAGGCCAAGGAAGCGGTCAGGGTCAGGGACAAGGCCAGGGAAGCGGTCAGGGACAGGGTCAAGGACAGGGTCAGGGACAAGGTCAAGGTCAGGGTCAAGGACAGGGTCAGGGACAGGGTCAGGGACAAGGCCAGGGAAGCGATCAGGGACAAGGCCAGGGAAGCGGTCAGGGACAGGGTCAGGGGCAAGGCCAGGGTCAGGGACAAGGTCAGGGGCAAGGCCAGGGTCAGGGACAAGGCCAGGGAAGCGGTCAGGGACAAGGACAGGGTCAGGGACAAGGACAGGGAAGCGGACAGGGTCAGGGACAAGGACAGGGAAGCGGCCGGGGTCAAGGACAGGGTCAGGGACAAGGCCAGGGAAGTGGTCAGGGACAAGGTCAGGGACAAGGCCAGGGAAGCGGTCAGGGACAAGGCCAGGGTCAGGGACAAGGCCAGGGAAGCGGTCAGGGACAAGGCCAGGGCCAGGGACAAGGACAGGGACAGGGTCAGGGAAGTGGTCAGGGACAAGGCCAGGGAAGCGGACAAGGACAAGGTCAGGGACAAGGCCAGGGAAGCGGTCAAGGACAAGGTCAGGGGCAAGGCCAGGGTCAGGGACAAGGCCAGGGTCAGGGAAGGGGCCAGGGTCAGGGACAAGGCCAGGGAAGGGGCCAGGGTCAGGGACAAGGCCAGGGAAGCGGCCAGGGTCAGGGACAAGGCCAGGGAAGCGGTCAGGGTCAGGGACAAGGACAGGGTCAGGGACAAGGCCAGGGAAGCAGTCAGGGTCAGGGACAAGGCCAGGGAAGCGGTCAGGGTCAGGGACAAGGACAGGGTCAAGGACAAGGCCAGGGAAGCGGCCAGGGTCAGGGACAAGGACAGGGTCAGGGACAAGGCCAGGGAAGCGGCCAGGTTCAGGGACAAGGAAAGGGTCAGGGACAAGGCCAGGGAAGCGGCCAGGGACAGGGACAGGGTCAGGGACAAGGCCAGGGAAGCGGCCAGGGACAAGGACAGGGTCAGGGACAAAGCCAGGGAAGTGGCCAGGGACAAGGACAGGGTCAGGGACAAGGCCAGGGAAGCGGCCAGGGTCAGGGACAAGGACAGGGAAGCGGTCACGGACAAGGACAAGGTCTGGGACAAGGCCAGGGAAGCGGTCAGGGACAAGGCCAGGGAAGCGGTCAGGGACAAGGCCAGGGAAGCGCTCAGAGCCAGGGTCAGGGCCAGGGACGCGGCCAGGGTCAGGGACAAGGCCAAGGAAGCGGTCACGGACAAGGCCAGGGAAGAGGTCAAGGACAGGGTCAGGGACAAGGCAAGGGAAGCGGTCAGGGACAGGGTCAGGGAAAAGGCCAGGGAAGCGGTCAGGGACAAGGTCAGGGACAAGGCCAGGGAAGCGGTCAGGGACAAGGCCAGGGTCAGGGACAGGGTCAGTGGCAAGGCCAGGGTCAAGGCCAGGGTCAGGGACAAGGTCAGGGACAAGGTCAGGGGCAGGGTCAGGGACAAGGCCAGGGTCAGGGACAAGGACAGGGAAGCGGACAGGGTCAGGGACAAGGACAGGGAAGCGGCCGGGGTCAAGGACAGGGTCAGGGACAAGGCCAGGGAAGTGGTCAGGGACAAGGTCAGGGACAAGGCCAGGGAAGCGGTCAGGGACAAGGCAAGGGTCAGGGACAAGGCAAGGGTCAGGGACAAGGCAAGGGTCAGGGACAAGGACAGGGCAAGGGTCAGGGAAGCGGTCAGGGTCAGGGACAAGGCCAGGGAAGCGGTCAGGGACAAGGCCAGGGAAGCGGTCAGGGACAAGGCCAGGGAAGCGGTCAGGGACAAGGCCAGGGAAGCGGTCAGGGACAAGGCCAGGGAAGCGGTCAGGGTCAGGGTCAGGGACAAGGCCAGGGAAGCGGTCAGGGTCAGGGTCAGGGACAGGGCCAGGGACGCGGCCAGGGTCAGGGCCAGGGTCAAGGACAGGGTCAGGGACAAGGCCAGGGAAGCGGTCAGGGACAGGGTCAGGGACAGGGTCAGGGACAAGGCCAGGGAAGCGGACAGGGTCAGGGACAAGGCCAGGGAAGCGGACAGGGTCAGGGACAAGGCCAGGGAAGCGGTCAGGGACAAGGCCAGGGACAGGGTCAGTGGCAAGGCCAGGGTCAGTGGCAAGGCCAGGGTCAGGGTCAGGGACAAGGTCAGTGGCAGGGTCAGGGACAAGGCCAGGGAAGCGGTCAGGGACAAGGCCAGGGTCAGGGACAAGGACAGGGAAGCGGACAGGGTCAGGGACAAGGACAGGGAAGCGGCCGGGGTCAGGGACAAGGTCAGGGACAAGGCCAGGGAAGCGGTCAGGGACAAGGTCAGGGACAAGGCCAGGGAAGCGGTCAGGGACAAGGCAAGGGTCAGGGACAAGGACAGGGACAGGGTCAGGGAAGTGGTCAGGGTCAGGGACAAGGCCAGGGAAGCGGTCAAGGACAAGGACAGGGCCAGGGTCAGGGACAAGGACAGGGCCAGGGTCAGGGACAAGGCCAGGGAAGCGGTCAAGGACAAGGTCAGGGGCAAGGTCAGGGACAAGGACAGGGTCAGGGACAAGGTCAGGGACAAGGACAGGGTCAGGGACAAGGCCAGGGAAGCGGACAGG
Source organism: Carassius carassius (assembly GCF_963082965.1). Classification (NCBI taxonomy): domain Eukaryota; kingdom Metazoa; phylum Chordata; class Actinopteri; order Cypriniformes; family Cyprinidae; genus Carassius; species Carassius carassius. Next base: position 419,171 of record NC_081802.1, read on the forward strand.
GTCAGGGACAAGGCCAGGGAAGCGGCCAGGGTCAGGGACAAGGCCAGGGAAGCGGTCAGGGTCAGGGACAAGGACGGGGTCAGGGACAAGGACAGAGAAGCGGTCAGGGTCAGGGACAAGGACAGGGTCAGGGACAAGGCCAGGGAAACGGCCAGGGTCAGGGACAAGGACAGGGTCAGGGTCAAGGCCAGGGAAGCGGCCAGGGACAAGGACAGGGTCAGGGTCAGGGACAAGGTCAGGGAAGCGGCCAGGGACAAGGACAGGGTCAGGGTCAGGGACAAGGCCAGGGAAGCGGCCAGGGACAAGGACAGGGTCAGGGACAAGGCCAGGGAAGCGGCCAGGGTCAGGGACAAGGCCAGGGAAGCGGCCAGGGTCAGGGACAAGGCCAGGGAAACGGCCAGGGTCAGGGACAAGGACAGGGTCAGGGACAAGGCCAGGGAAGCAGTCAGGGACAAGGACAGGGTCAGGGACAAGGCCAGGGAAGCAGTCAGGGACAAGTACAAGGTCTGGGACAAGGCCAGGGAAGCGGCCAGGGTCAGGGACAAGGCCAGGGAAGCGGCCAGGGTCAGGGACAAGGCCAGGGTCAGGGACAAGGACAGTGTCAGGGACAAGGCCAGGGAAGCGGTCAGGGCCAGGGTCAGGGACAAGGACAAGGTCTGGGACAAGGACAGGGTCAGGGACAAGGCTTGGGAAGCAGTCAGGGTCAAGGCCAGGGACAAGGACAAGGCCAGGGAAGGTGTCGGAAGCAGAAGAGGTCAGGGAAGAATTCAAGAGAATAGTCAGGGATGTGGTCATTGAAGTGGACATGGGACTTTTGCTTAACACTTACTTGAGATCTTTTCAATTCGGTGTCAATCCTATGGCATGGTTTCCCTGTTTGCTCAAACTGTTTTGAAAGCTTTTCGGTCTGCTCCACCTCAAATAAAGAATTGCTTGATTTGAAGAGTTGTTTTTTTTTTGGTATTATTTGGCGGTTTCTCACAGTGCTTTTAAGTTCCTCTCCTTGAGACCTGGGTAGGGTTGCACCAGCCATTCGTAAGTTCTTAAATTAGAACATTAAGACCACAAGGCTTTAGTAACCACTAGCTAGTTTGTAACTAAATCTACACTATTTGGTTGCACCAGTTGTTCGGAAGGCAGGACGTAGTAATTTGTGAAGTAATGCTTAGTTTCATAATGAGGTTTATCCTCATTCAAATTGAAACCCAGGTATGTGAGCAGAACGGTTTAAATGCTATGAAGTTTAATTCTCAAATTTCTAATCACTCTGGTCTCACATATACTAACGGTAAAAATTAATGGTTTCATTTAAAACCATACACTAATAACAAGCTATTTGTATGTAAAATGGCATTCAGAAACCGCAAGATGGCTCAAACACTGGAAGAAACCTAAATGCCTTTTTCATCTGAAGAGTCCAACATGAAGCGCACAGAGGCTTGCTGTAGATCAGGGATAGGCAACTCCGGTCCTGCAGGGCCACTATCCTGCAGAGTTTAGCTTCAGCCCTCATAAAAACTCACCTGCCTGTATCTAGTAATCCCGAAAACACTGATTGCCTTGTTCAGGTGTGTTTAATTAGGGTTGGAGCTAAACTCTGCAGGATAGTGGCCCTCCAGGACCGGAGTTGCCTATCCCTGCTGTAGATGTGTTGAAGAGGTGTTAAAAGGGTCTAAAGGGGAATTTTGCATAGAATATATTAATGTTTCCATTGTCTCTTTCTGCATATCAATTATCCAATAACTGACTGTTAGTAAAAGTCTACATGTCAAATAAAAGGGGGAATGAAAGACTTTAGTTTTTGCGAATGTTGATCGCACTGTCTTCATCCCTGTTTTCACTTGCTTTGGCCATTTTTTTTATATAATCATTAAACATTTACTTCTACAAAACTACGACTGGAATGAAAAATGGACTCCTGTTAGCGAATTGCACTGAGAAATATATGATCCTGCGGTAGACGGTCAACAAAAAAAAGAAAAATCCACCGTTTGAATTGCGTCACGCGGGTTCCACCTACTGGTCAAAACGGTGTAATGCAACAATCCTAATGAGACCTTTTACAAAACTGCAAGTATTTTCATAACAGTGTAATGTTTTCAGTATAATTTAAACATAAATACTAGGAAACATTAGGGTCTTTGCTAGTCACACCAATTACATGCAATTGAAATACGGTTTTATAGCTAAAACATTAATTATGTGAACAGTAAAATAATTAACACTCATCCAATGGTTTGAATAGTACTTTTATGAAATATTGCAGTTCGTTCTTCATTTCAGTTATCTGGTTATGGATTACAAGTAGGGGTGTAACGATTCACTCGTTTTCTCGATGCATCGATTACAAACCCTGCCGATTCATATGCATCGATCTTGAAACATGATTTTTGAATCGTGAATCGCCGATCTTGGACAGTAATAGATTCAAAATGCTAAGAATCGAATGAATCGCGATTTCTATAGCGATTCAATGCTTTCCAAATGTATACACATTAAATTACTACACACACGAATTAATGGAGACCTTGAAGAGTGTTCGTGAATCGTGCCTCTTATCTGTCCTTCACGCGTTCCACTGTTTACCGACTGAGACTGTCACAGGATTGCGCTCGCGCTCCGTTCGTCTCTGACGCAGCTGACGTGTGATCTATAGGACTCGTGGCCAGTAATGTTAACGTGAAGTAGTTTTACTTTTCTGTAGTTTGTCAATGGCTCTCTGCATCTTACCGACGGAGTTACCGGAGCCGTCGACAGCTGTGTTTATTGCATGGACGGAGCAGAAATGTAAGTGTCTAAATCATACTCACAGATCCATTGAATGATAAATGTTTTTAAACAATGCGGATGAACCGAATATACGAAAGAAACTGTTAAAATTAACCACAGCATTAACAACGACCTTGAAATAAGAGAGCGAGATTTATCTGATAATCAGATGCATGAAAGTAGCGTTTGTTTCATTAGCAAACAGACATCTGGCACGTTTTCTCTCAGAATCATTCGCTGATGGAGAGGAAAAGTTAAATAGAGATGAAGACGTTTGCACACTGAAAGAGAAGCGATCTCGCTCTCATAGACGTGCCAGGCTATATCTGCAGCTAAACTGAATAAAAGCAGAATGAATTGATGAAACTAAAAAAAAAACACAAACAATTTATTTAGATGCAATGCTAATTGACATTTATTACAGTACAGAAACTATAAAGTATATTTTCTACCTTATTCTGTGCATTTCTGTGCAAAATTTAAATAATTGCTAATTAAATGTAGTCTAGTATATAAAACAATCATAAAATTGCCATTAGGAAAAAAATATATATTACAAATCATTGATTATTGTCCAGCAGTGTATTTGATTTATTACAGCTAATTAAAAGTAATTAAAAAAGAAGATAATTCCTTGTAAAAAATAATAATAATAATAATAATAATAATAAAAATTATAATAATAATAATAATTATTATTATTATTATTATAAAGGCTACATACATAAAATGATTGTATTTGACATTTCTGTCACTGCTGAAATTATGGCTACGCCCCTGGTGTGACCAAATGTTAGCTTATACATAATACTCTTTAAGCTCTTTTTTAAAAACTTGGCTTACATACATTTTTATGTATGCCATGTCGCATCATTAAACTAGCATTTAACAATTGACAAAAGGTTTTTTTTTTTTTTTTCTAACCTATGGTTCTCTAACCATAAATGCTACTGTAATTTGCCCCCTAACTAAGCATTTAAGTAATGTAGTAGAAGCATTTAAATAATCCCGTGAATGCACTTAAAGAATGCAGAATCTAATCGTTATAATCGAATCGAATCGAATTTAATTGTGAATCGAATCGAATTGAATCGTTCTAAATTTGCAAAAATCATTATTAAATCGAATCGAAAACCCATAAATCGTAATCGAATCGAATCGCTGCCTTGCCAAAGATTCACAGCCCTAATTACAAGTTAATCAGTCCTGTGCTGCGGGTCAGTGTTTAATGGTCGCTAGGTGGCGCTACAAACACATCAGTGCCTCACACAGGTTTAGAAAAGATAAACAACTCAATAAAACACACATCTGACTAAGAGAGAGTTTTTGTGTGTGTGTGTGTGTGTGTGTGTGTGTATGTGTGCACTCTGGAAGGAGTGAAACTAGTTTACATTTAAAGAACTAACATCATATTCTCATATTCATAACAGTTACGGCTGCTTTTAACATCTGTCCCCGTTTAGAGAATTCGGAGTAAATATTAACACCGTGAACTTATTAATATATATTTTAATACTTGTACGGTATCACAACATGACCGCTGTACCACCTGACCACTGCAGATTCATTTCGCGGTTGATAGTGTTGCCATAGAAACGCACAATCCTCTCGTAATTAGGCTACCTTAATTATTATGACATGGCTTGAATGCAGCATTCAGTTCATCCAACCCCAATCAAACACACCTGAACAAGCTAATTAAGGCCTTCCAGACTACTGGAAAGCTACAGGCAGGTGAGCTTGATCAACGTTGGAATTGATCTCCTTGGATTTTTAAAAAACCCATTTTACACAGAGGTTGCTACTGCAGCAACACGTGTTGGTTTAGCTTTGTGTGCTTCTTCTGACGCACAAATTCAGGGCTTTTTCCAGCAGAGTTTGTTGTGAGATCACAGGTCGGGAGGATGACCGCTCGAGTGGATTTCTCGTTGATTGCTGCTTTGTTGTATCTGTTTGGATACTTGAGCATCACTCATGCTATTCAAAGACGTAACACAGGTGACAAGATCTGTTGACTTCATAACACAACCTGAAGAAATGCAGAAACAAGTGGCTCAGTGTTTGAGAGTAATTAACAGTTTAGGAATGTGTAGGCTTTAAAAGTCTTGATCTGAACAGACATGTAGAATCTGTATTTAAACCTCTGATACACAAATGCTGAAGCCACACTCTCTCTGGCCTCTGAAAATGATCCTCTTGAATCCTCTAGTGGATGGTTTTTGTCCGGCGACGCTGACGTTTGTGCCGGCCCGTCGAGGATGTTCTTCTGATGAAGACTGCCCTGGAGGACACAAATGCTGTCGATTTGACTGTGGGCCTGTTTGTGTGCTGCCTGTTTTCAGTGAGTTTCAGTTAATGGCTGCTAAGGGTCTTAAAACAACACGCGTAATGCATTGAATTCAATGTTGGTTTTAAGCAGAAATTTTTCCTTGTTCTCGTCTGAAGTAGGTTTTGAATTCATCACTTAGGATAGTTTAATGCACAGGATGACTTCACAAAAGAGGAATAATACTAACTTGCTGTTCATGCTTTGAGTGTGTCGTGCTGTATATTGAAGTGGCTGACTATGTGCACAAACTAAAGCTGACCGTCTGTGTCCACACAGTGAAGCCGGGTCAGTGTCCCCTACCAGAGATGATTCCACTGTGTGCTGAAAGCTGTTTCCATGATGGCCAGTGTCCTGCCACACAGAAGTGTTGCCCAACCACTGGTGGCTTTGCATGCAGTGAACCACGTGGTCAGGGAAGAGGTCAGATGAGCTGTCAGGGACATGGACCGGTTCGTGGACAGGGCCAGGGAAGCGGTCAGGGACAAGGACAGGGACAAGGACAGGGAAGCGGCCAGGGTCAGGGACAGGGCCAGGGAAGTGGTCAGGGACAAGGTCAGGGCCAGGGAAGTGGTCAGGGACAAGGTCAGGGCCAGGGCCAGGGAAGCGGCCAGGGTCAGGGACAAGGACAGGGAAGCGGTCAGGGTCAAGGTCAGGGACAAGGCCAGGGAAGCGGTCAGGGACAAGGTCAAGGTCAGGGACAAGGCCAGGGAAGCGGTCAGGGTCAGGGACAAGGCCAGGGAAGCGGTCAGGGACAAGGCCAGGGAAGCGGCCAGGGAAGCGGACAGGGACAAGGCCAGGGACAAGGCCAGGGAAGCGGACAGGGTCAGGGACAAGGCCAGGGAAGCGGACAGGGTCAGGGACAAGGCCAGGGAAGCGGACAGGGTCAGGGACAAGGCCAGGGACAGGGACAGGGTCAGGGAAGCGGTCAGGGACAAGGACAGGGTCAGGGACAAGGACAGGGCTTGGGAAGCGGTCAGGGTCAGGGCCAGGGAAGCGGTCAGGGTCAGGGACAAGGTCAGGGAAGCGGTCAGGGACAAGGCCAGGGAAGCGGTCAGGGACAAGGCCAGGGAAGCGGTCAGGGACAGGGTCAGGGAAGTGGTCAAGGTCAGGGACAAGGACAGGGACAGGGTCAGTGGCAAGGCCAGGGTCAGGGACAGGGTCAGTGGCAAGGCCAGGGTCAGGGACAGGGTCAGTGGCAAGGCCAGGGTCAGGGACAAGGCCAGGTAAGCGTTCAGGGACAAGGCCAGGGAAGCGGTCAGGGACAAGGCCAGGGTCAGGGACAAGGACAGGGAAGCGGCCAGGGTCAAGGACACGGTCAGGGACAAGGCCAGGGAAGCGGTCAGGGTCAAGGACAGGGTCAGGGACAAGGCCAGGGAAGCGGTCAGGGACAAGGCCAGGGAAGCGGTCAGGGACAAGGCCAGGGAAGCGGTCAGGGACAAGGCCAGGGAAGCGGTCAGGGTCAGGGACAGGGTCAGGGAAGCGGTCAGGGTCAGGGACAAGGCCAGGGAAGCGGTCAAGGACAAGGACAGGGCCAGGGTCAGGGACAAGGCCAGGGAAGCGGTCAAGGACAAGGTCAGGGGCAAGGCCAGGGTCAGGGACAAGGCCAGGGAAGCGGTCAGGGACAAGGTCAGGGACAAGGCCAGGAAGCGGTCAGGGACAAGGACAAGGTCTGGGACAAGGACAGGGTCAGGGACAAGGCCAGGGAAGCGGTCAGGGGCAAGGCCAGGGTCAGGGACAAGGCCAGGGAAGTGGTCAGGGACAAGGCCAGGGTCAGGGACAAGGCCAGGGAAGTGGTCAGGGACAAGGCCAGGGTCAGGGACAAGGCCAGGGAAGTGGTCAGGGACAAGGTCAGGGACAAGGCCAGGGAAGCGGTCTGGGACAGGGACAAGGACAGAGTCAGGGACAAGGCCAGGGAAGCGGACAAGGACAGGGTCAGGGACAAGGCCAGGGAAGCGGTCAGGGACAAGGCCAGGGAAGCGGTCAGGGACAAGGCCAGGGAAGCGGCCAGGGACAGGGACAGGGTCAGGGAAGTGGTCAGGGTCAGGGACAAGGCCAGGGAAGCGGTCAAGGACAAGGACAGGGCCAGGGTCAGGGACAAGGCCAGGGAAGCGGTCAAGGACAAGGTCAGGGGCAAGGCCAGGGTCAGGGACAAGGCCAGGGAAGTGGTCAGGGACAAGGCCAGGGTCAGGGACAAGGCCAGGGAAGTGGTCAGGGACAAGGACAAGGTCTGGGACAAGGACAGGGTCAGGGACAAGGCCAGGGAAGCGGTCAAGGACAAGGTCAGGGGCAAGGCCAGGGTCAGGGGCAAGGCCAGGGAAGTGGTCAGGGACAGGGTCAGGGACAAGGCCAGGGAAGTGGTCAGGGACAAGGCCAGGGTCAGGGACAAGGCCAGGGAAGCGGTCTGGGACAAGGACAAGGTCTGGGACAAGGACAGGGTCAGGGACAAGGCCAGGGAAGCGGACAAGGACAAGGTCTGGGACAAGGACAGGGTCAGGGACAAGGCTCGGGAAGCAGTCAGGGTCAAGGCCAGGGACAAGGACAAGTCCAGGGAAGGTGTCGGAAGCAGAAGAGGTCAGGGAAGAATTCAAGAGAATAGTCAGGGATGTGGTCATTGAAGTGGACATGGGACTTTTGCTTAACACTTACTGGAGATCTTTTCAATTCGGTGTCAATCCTATGGCATGGTTTCCCTGTTTGCTCAAACTGTTTTGAAAGCTTTTCGGTCTGCTCCACCTCAAAGAATTGCTTGATTTGAAGAGTTGTTTTTTTTTTTGGTATTATTTGGCGGTTTCTCACAGTGCTTTTAAGTTCCTCTCCTTGAGACCTGGGTAGGGTTGCACCAGCCATTCGTAAGTTCTTAAATTAGAACATTAAGACCACAAGGCTTTAGTAACCACTAGCTAGTTTGTAACTAAATCTACACTATTTGGTTGCACCAGTTGTTCGGAAGGCAGGACGTAGTAATTTGTGAAGTAATGCTTAGTTTCATAATGAGGTTTATCCTCATTCAAATTGAAACCCAGGTATGTGAGCAGAACGGTTTAAATGCTATGAAGTTTAATTCTCAAATTTCTAATCACTCTGGTCTCACATATACTAACGGTAAAAATTAATGGTTTCATTTAAAACCATACACTAATAACAAGCTATTTGTATGTAAAATGGCATTCAGAAACCGCAAGATGGCTCAAACACTGGAAGAAACCTAAATGCCTTTTTCATCTGAAGAGTCCAACATGAAGCGCACAGAGGCTTGCAGTAGATCAGGGATAGGCAACTCCGGTCCTGCAGGGCCACTATCCTGCAGAGTTTAGCTTCAGCCCTCATAAAAACTCACCTGCCTGTATCTAGTAATCCCGAAAACACTGATTGCCTTGTTCAGGTGTTTAATTAGGGTTGGAGCTAAACTCTGCAGGATAGTGGCCCTCCAGGACCGGAGTTGCCTATCCCTGCTGTAGATGTTGTGTTGAAGAGGTGTTAAACGGGTCTAAAGGGGAATTTTGCATAGAATATATTAATGTTTCCATTGTCTCTTTCTGCATATCAATTATCCAATAACTGACTGTTAGTAAAAGTCTACATGTCAAATAAAAGGGGGAATGAAAGACTTTAGTTTTTGCGAATGTTGATCGCACTGTCTTCATCCCTGTTTTCACTTGCTTTGGCCATTTTTTTTTATATAATCATTAAACATTTACTTCTACAAAACTATGACTGGAATGAAAAATGGACTCCTGTTAGCGAATTGCACTGAGAAATATATGATCCTGCGGCAGACAGTCAACAAAAAAAAAAAAAGATCCACCGTTTGAATTGCGTCACGCGGGTTCCACCTACTGGTCAAAACGGTGTAGTGCAACAATCCTAATGAGACCTTTTACAAAACTGCAAGTATTTTCATAACAGTGTAACAGTGTTTTCAGTATAATTTAAACATAAATACTAGGAAACATTAGGGTCTTTGCTAGTCACACCAATTACATGCAATTGAAATACGGTTTTATAGCTAAAACATTAATTATGTGAACAGTAAAATAATTAACAGTCATCCAATGGTTTGAATAGTAGTTTTATGAAATATTGCAGTTCGTTCTTCATTTCAGTTATCTGGTTATGGATTACAAGTTAATCAGTCCTGTGCTGCGGGTCAGTGTTTAATGGTCGCTAGGTGGCGCTACAAACACATCAGTGCCTCACACAGGTTTAGAAAAGATAAACAACTCAATAAAACACACATCTGACTAAGAGAGAGTTTTTGTGTGTGTGTGTGTGTGTGTATGTGTGCACTCTGGAAGGAGTGAAACTAGTTTACATTTAAAGAACTAACATCATATTCTCATATTCATAACAGTTACGGCTGCTTTTAACATCTGTCCCCGTTTAGAGAATTCGGAGTAAATATTAACACCGTGAAATTATTAATATATATTTTAATACTTGTACGGTATCACAACATGACCGCTGTACCACCTGACCACTGCAGATTCATTTCGCGGTTGATAGTGTTGCCATAGAAACGCACAATCCTCTCGTAATTAGGCTACCTTAATTATTATGACATGGCTTGAATGCAGCATTCAGTTCATCCAACCCCAATCAAACACACCTGAACAAGCTAATTAAGGCCTTCCAGACTACTGGAAAGCTACAGGCAGGTGAGCTTGATCAACGTTGGAATTGATCTCCTTGGATTTTTAAAAAACCCATTTTACACAGAGGTTGCTACTGCAGCAACACGTGTTGGTTTAGCTTTGTGTGCTTCTTCTGACGCACAAATTCAGGGCCTTTTCCAGCAGAGTTTGTTGTGAGATCACAGGTCGGGAGGATGACCGCTCGAGTGGATTTCTCGTTGATTGCTGCTTTGTTGTATCTGTTTGGATACTTGAGCATCACTCATGCTATTCAAAGACGTAACACAGGTGACAAGATCTGTTGACTTCATTACACAACCTGAAGAAATGCAGAAACAAGTGGCTCAGTGTTTGAGAGTAATTAACAGTTTAGGAATGTGTAGGCTTTAAAAGTCTTGATCTGAACAGACATGTAGAATCTGTATTTAAACCTCTGATACACAAATGCTGAAGCCACACTCTCTCTGGCCTCTGAAAATGATCCTCTTGAATCCTCTAGTGGATGGTTTTTGTCCGGCGACGCTGACGTTTGTGCCGGCCCGTCGAGGATGTTCTTCTGATGAAGACTGCCCTGGAGGACACAAATGCTGTCGATTTGACTGTGGGCCTGTTTGTGTGCTGCCTGTTTTCAGTGAGTTTCAGTTAATGGCTGCTAAGGGTCTTAAAACAACACGCGTAATGCATTGAATTCAATGTTGGTTTTAAGCAGAAATTTTTCCTTGTTCTCGTCTGAAGTAGGTTTTGAATTCATCACTTAGGATAGTTTAATGCACAGGATGACTTCACAAAAGAGGAATAATACTAACTTGCTGTTCATGCTTTGAGTGTGTCGTGCTGTATATTGAAGTGGCTGACTATGTGCACAAACTAAAGCTGACCGTCTGTGTCCACACAGTGAAGCCGGGTCAGTGTCCCCTACCAGAGATGATTCCACTGTGTGCTGAAAGCTGTTTCCATGATGGCCAGTGTCCTGCCACACAGAAGTGTTGCCCAACCACTGGTGGCTTTGCATGCAGTGAACCACGTGGTCAGGGAAGAGGTCAGATGAGCTGTCAGGGACATGGACCGGTTCGTGGACAGGGCCAGGGAAGCGGTCAGGGACAAGGACAGGGACAAGGACAGGGAAGCGGCCAGGGTCAGGGACAAGGCCAGGGAAGCGGCCAGGGTCAGGGACAAGGCCAGGGAAGCGGCCAGGGTCAGGGACAAGGCCAAGGCCAGGGAAGCGGTCAGGGTCAAGGTCAGGGCCAGGGAAGTGGTCAGGGACAAGGTCAGGGCCAGGGCCAGGGAAGCGGCCAGGGTCAGGGACAGGGCCAGGGAAGCGGTCAGGGACAAGGTCAAGGTCAGGGACAAGGCCAGGGAAGCGGTCAGGGTCAGGGACAAGGCCAGGGAAGCGGTCAGGGTCAGGGACAAGGCCAGGGAAGCGGTCAGGGACAAGGCCAGGGAAGTGGCCAGGGACAAGGCCAGGGAAGCGGCCAGGGAAGCGGCCAGGGAAGCGGCCAGGGAAGCGGCCAGGGACAAGGCCAGGGAAGCGGACAGGGTCAGGGACAAGGCCAGGGAAGCGGACAGGGTCAGGGACAAGGCCAGGGACAGGGACAGGGTCAGGGAAGCGGTCAGGGACAGGGTCAGGGAAGCGGTCAGGGACAAGGACAGGGTCAGGGACAAGGACAGGGCTTGGGAAGCGGTCAGGGTCAGGGCCAGGGAAGCGGTCAGGGTCAGGGACAGGGACAAGGACAGGGAAGCGGCCAGGGTCAGGGACAAGGCCAGGGAAGTGGTCAGGGACAAGGTCAGGGCCAGGGAAGTGGTCAGGGACAAGGTCAGGGCCAGGGCCAGGGAAGCGGCCAGGGTCAGGGACAAGGCCAGGGAAGCGGTCAGGGTCAAGGTCAGGGACAAGGCCAGGGAAGCGGTCAGGGACAAGGTCAAGGTCAGGGACAAGGCCAGGGAAGCGGTCAGGGTCAGGGACAAGGCCAGGGAAGCGGTCAGGGTCAGGGACAAGGCCAGGGAAGCGGCCAGGGAAGCGGACAGGGACAAGGCCAGGGACAAGGCCAGGGAAGCGGACAGGGTCAGGGACAAGGCCAGGGAAGCGGACAGGGTCAGGGACAAGGCCAGGGAAGCGGACAGGGTCAGGGACAAGGCCAGGGACAGGGTCAGGGAAGCGGTCAGGGACAAGGACAGGGTCAGGGACAAGGACAGGGCTTGGGAAGCGGTCAGGGTCAGGGCCAGGGAAGCGGTCAGGGTCAGGGACAAGGCCAGGGAAGCGGTCAGGGACAAGGCCAGGGAAGCGGTCAGGGACAAGGCCAGGGAAGCGGTCAGGGAAGTGGTCAAGGTCAGGGACAAGGACAGGGACAGGGTCAGTGGCAAGGCCAGGGTCAGGGACAGGGTCAGTGGCAAGGCCAGGGTCAGGGACAGGGTCAGTGGCAAGGCCAGGGTCAGGGACAAGGCCAGGTAAGCGTTCAGGGACAAGGCCAGGGAAGCGGTCAGGGACAAGGCCAGGGTCAGGGACAAGGACAGGGTAGCGGCCAGGGTCAAGGACACGGTCAGGGACAAGGCCAGGGAAGCGGTCAGGGTCAAGGACAGGGTCAGGGACAAGGCCAGGGAAGCGGTCAGGGACAAGGCCAGGGAAGCGGTCAGGGACAAGGCCAGGGAAGCGGTCAGGGACAAGGCCAGGGAAGCGGTCAGGGTCAGGGACAAGGCCAGGGAAGCGGTCAAGGACAAGGACAGGGCCAGGGTCAGGGACAAGGCCAGGGAAGCGGTCAGGGGCAAGGCCAGGGTCAGGGACAAGGCCAGGGAAGCGGTCAGGGACAAGGTCAGGGACAAGGCCAGGGAAGCGGTCAGGGACAAGGACAAGGTCTGGGACAAGGACAGGGTCAGGGACAAGGCCAGGGAAGCGGTCAGGGGCAAGGCCAGGGTCAGGGACAAGGCCAGGGAAGTGGTCAGGGACAAGGCCAGGGTCAGGGACAAGGCCAGGGAAGTGGTCAGGGACAAGGCCAGGGTCAGGGACAAGGCCAGGGAAGTGGTCAGGGACAAGGCCAGGGTCAGGGACAAGGCCAGGGAAGCGGTCTGGGACAGGGACAAGGACAGAGTCAGGGACAAGGCCAGGGAAGCGGACAAGGACAGGGTCAGGGACAAGGCCAGGGAAGCGGTCAGGGACAAGGCCAGGGAAGCGGTCAGGGACAAGGCCAGGGAAGCGGTCAGGGACAAGGCCAGGGAAGCGGCCAGGGACAGGGACAGGGTCAGGGAAGTGGTCAGGGTCAGGGACAGGGTCAGGGAAGGGGTCAGGGACAAGGCCAGGGAAGCGGTCAAGGACAAGGACAGGGCCAGGGTCAGGGACAAGGCCAGGGAAGCGGTCAAGGACAAGGTCAGGGGCAAGGCCAGGGTCAGGGACAAGGCCAGGGAAGTGGTCAGGGACAAGGCCAGGGTCAGGGACAAGGCCAGGGAAGCGGTCAGGGACAAGGACAAGGTCTGGGACAAGGACAGGGTCAGGGACAAGGCCAGGGAAGCGGTCAAGGACAAGGTCAGGGGCAAGGCCAGGGTCAGGGGCAAGGCCAGGGAAGTGGTCAGGGACAGGGTCAGGGGCAAGGCCAGGGAAGTGGTCAGGGACAAGGCCAGGGTCAGGGACAAGGCCAGGGAAGCGGTCTGGGACAAGGACAAGGTCTGGGACAAGGACAGGGTCAGGGACAAGGCCAGGGAAGCGGACAAGGACAAGGTCTGGGACAAGGACAGGGTCAGGGACAAGGCTCGGGAAGCAGTCAGGGTCAAGGCCAGGGACAAGGACAAGTCCAGGGAAGGTGTCGGAAGCAGAAGAGGTCAGGGAAGAATTCAAGAGAATAGTCAGGGATGTGGTCATTGAAGTGGACATGGGACTTTTGCTTAACACTTACTGGAGATCTTTTCAATTCGGTGTCAATCCTATGGCATGGTTTCCCTGTTTGCTCAAACTGTTTTGAAAGCTTTTCGGTCTGCTCCACCTCAAATAAAGAATTGCTTGATTTGAAGAGTTGTTTTTTTTTTTTGGTATTATTTGGCGGTTTCTCACAGTGCTTTTAAGTTCCTCTCCTTGAGACCTGGGTAGGGTTGCACCAGCCATTCGTAAGTTCTTAAATTAGAACATTAAGACCACAAGGCTTTAGTAACCACTAGCTAGTTTGTAACTAAATCTACACTATTTGGTTGCACCAGTTGTTCGGAAGGCAGGACGTAGTAATTTGTGAAGTAATGCTTAGTTTCATAATGAGGTTTATCCTCATTCAAATTGAAACCCAGGTATGTGAGCAGAACGGTTTAAATGCTATGAAGTTTAATTCTCAAATTTCTAATCACTCTGGTCTCACATATACTAACGGTAAAAATTAATGGTTTCATTTAAAACCATACACTAATAACAAGCTATTTGTATGTAAAATGGCATTCAGAAACCGCAAGATGGCTCAAACACTGGAAGAAACCTAAATGCCTTTTTCATCTGAAGAGTCCAACATGAAGCGCACAGAGGCTTGCAGTAGATCAGGGATAGGCAACTCCGGTCCTGCAGGGCCACTATCCTGCAGAGTTTAGCTTCAGCCCTCATAAAAACTCACCTGCCTGTATCTAGTAATCCCGAAAACACTGATTGCCTTGTTCAGGTGTTTAATTAGGGTTGGAGCTAAACTCTGCAGGATAGTGGCCCTCCAGGACCGGAGTTGCCTATCCCTGCTGTAGATGTTGTGTTGAAGAGGTGTTAAACGGGTCTAAAGGGGAATTTTGCATAGAATATATTAATGTTTCCATTGTCTCTTTCTGCATATCAATTATCCAATAACTGACTGTTAGTAAAAGTCTACATGTCAAATAAAAGGGGGAATGAAAGACTTTAGTTTTTGCGAATGTTGATCGCACTGTCTTCATCCCTGTTTTCACTTGCTTTGGCCATTTTTTTTTATATAATCATTAAACATTTACTTCTACAAAACTATGACTGGAATGAAAAATGGACTCCTGTTAGCGAATTGCACTGAGAAATATATGATCCTGCGGCAGACAGTCAACAAAAAAAAAAAAAGATCCACCGTTTGAATTGCGTCACGCGGGTTCCACCTACTGGTCAAAACGGTGTAGTGCAACAATCCTAATGAGACCTTTTACAAAACTGCAAGTATTTTCATAACAGTGTAACAGTGTTTTCAGTATAATTTAAACATAAATACTAGGAAACATTAGGGTCTTTGCTAGTCACACCAATTACATGCAATTGAAATACGGTTTTATAGCTAAAACATTAATTATGTGAACAGTAAAATAATTAACAGTCATCCAATGGTTTGAATAGTAGTTTTATGAAATATTGCAGTTCGTTCTTCATTTCAGTTATCTGGTTATGGATTACAAGTTAATCAGTCCTGTGCTGCGGGTCAGTGTTTAATGGTCGCTAGGTGGCGCTACAAACACATCAGTGCCTCACACAGGTTTAGAAAAGATAAACAACTCAATAAAACACACATCTGACTAAGAGAGAGTTTTTGTGTGTGTGTGTGTGTGTGTATGTGTGCACTCTGGAAGGAGTGAAACTAGTTTACATTTAAAGAACTAACATCATATTCTCATATTCATAACAGTTACGGCTGCTTTTAACATCTGTCCCCGTTTAGAGAATTCGGAGTAAATATTAACACCGTGAACTTATTAATATATATTTTAATACTTGTACGGTATCACAACATGACCGCTGTACCACCTGACCACTGCAGATTCATTTCGCGGTTGATAGTGTTGCCATAGAAACGCACAATCCTCTCGTAATTAGGCTACCTTAATTATTATGACATGGCTTGAATGCAGCATTCAGTTCATCCAACCCCAATCAAACACACCTGAACAAGCTAATTAAGGCCTTCCAGACTACTGGAAAGCTACAGGCAGGTGAGCTTGATCAACGTTGGAATTGATCTCCTTGGATTTTTAAAAAACCCATTTTACACAGAGGTTGCTACTGCAGCAACACGTGTTGGTTTAGCTTTGTGTGCTTCTTCTGACGCACAAATTCAGGGCCTTTTCCAGCAGAGTTTGTTGTGAGATCACAGGTCGGGAGGATGACCGCTCGAGTGGATTTCTCGTTGATTGCTGCTTTGTTGTATCTGTTTGGATACTTGAGCATCACTCATGCTATTCAAAGACGTAACACAGGTGACAAGATCTGTTGACTTCATTACACAACCTGAAGAAATGCAGAAACAAGTGGCTCAGTGTTTGAGAGTAATTAACAGTTTAGGAATGTGTAGGCTTTAAAAGTCTTGATCTGAACAGACATGTAGAATCTGTATTTAAACCTCTGATACACAAATGCTGAAGCCACACTCTCTCTGGCCTCTGAAAATGATCCTCTTGAATCCTCTAGTGGATGGTTTTTGTCCGGCGACGCTGACGTTTGTGCCGGCCCGTCGAGGATGTTCTTCTGATGAAGACTGCCCTGGAGGACACAAATGCTGTCGATTTGACTGTGGGCCTGTTTGTGTGCTGCCTGTTTTCAGTGAGTTTCAGTTAATGGCTGCTAAGGGTCTTAAAACAACACGCGTAATGCATTGAATTCAATGTTGGTTTTAAGCAGAAATTTTTCCTTGTTCTCGTCTGAAGTAGGTTTTGAATTCATCACTTAGGATAGTTTAATGCACAGGATGACTTCACAAAAGAGGAATAATACTAACTTGCTGTTCATGCTTTGAGTGTGTCGTGCTGTATATTGAAGTGGCTGACTATGTGCACAAACTAAAGCTGACCGTCTGTGTCCACACAGTGAAGCCGGGTCAGTGTCCCCTACCAGAGATGATTCCACTGTGTGCTGAAAGCTGTTTCCATGATGGCCAGTGTCCTGCCACACAGAAGTGTTGCCCAACCACTGGTGGCTTTGCATGCAGTGAACCACGTGGTCAGGGAAGAGGTCAGATGAGCTGTCAGGGACATGGACCGGTTCGTGGACAGGGCCAGGGAAGCGGTCAGGGACAAGGACAGGGACAAGGACAGGGAAGCGGCCAGGGTCAGGGACAAGGCCAGGGAAGCGGCCAGGGTCAGGGACAAGGCCAGGGAAGCGGCCAGGGACAAGGTCAGGGCCAGGGAAGTGGTCAGGGACAAGGTCAGGGTCAGGGCCAGGGAAGTGGTCAGGGACAAGGTCAGGGCCAGGGCCAGGGAAGTGGTCAGGGACAAGGTCAGGGCCAGGGCCAGGGAAGCGGCCAGGGTCAGGGACAAGGCCAGGGAAGCGGTCAGGGTCAAGGTCAGGGACAAGGCCAGGGAAGCGGTCAGGGACAAGGTCAAGGTCAGGGACAAGGCCAGGGAAGCGGTCAGGGTCAGGGACAAGGCCAGGGAAGCGGTCAGGGACAAGGCCAGGGAAGCGGTCAGGGACAAGGCCAGGGAAGCGGCCAGGGAAGCGGACAGGGACAAGGCCAGGGACAAGGCCAGGGAAGCGGACAGGGACAAGGCCAGGGACAAGGCCAGGGAAGCGGACAGGGTCAGGGACAAGGCCAGGGAAGCGGACAGGGTCAGGGACAAGGCCAGGGACAGGGACAGGGTCAGGGAAGCGGTCAGGGACAAGGACAGGGTCAGGGACAAGGACAGGGCTTGGGAAGCGGTCAGGGTCAGGGCCAGGGAAGCGGTCAGGGACAAGGCCAGGGTCAGGGACAAGGCCAGGGTCAGGGAAGTGGTCAAGGTCAGGGACAAGGACAGGGACAGGGTCAGTGGCAAGGCCAGGGTCAGGGACAGGGTCAGTGGCAAGGCCAGGGTCAGGGACAAGGCCAGGTAAGCGTTCAGGGACAAGGCCAGGGAAGCGGTCAGGGACAAGGCCAGGGTCAGGGACAAGGACAGGGAAGCGGCCAGGGTCAAGGACAGGGTCAGGGACAAGGCCAGGGAAGCGGTCAGGGTCAAGGACAGGGTCAGGGACAAGGCCAGGGAAGCGGTCAGGGACAAGGCCAGGGAAGCGGTCAGGGACAAGGCCAGGGAAGCGGTCAGGGACAAGGCCAGGGAAGCGGTCAGGGACAAGGCCAGGGAAGCGGTCAGGGTCAGGGAAGTGGTCAGGGTCAGGGACAAGGCCAGGGAAGCGGTCAAGGACAAGGACAGGGCCAGGGTCAGGGACAAGGCCAGGGAAGCGGTCAAGGACAAGGTCAGGGGCAAGGCCAGGGTCAGGGACAAGGCCAGGGAAGCGGTCAGGGACAAGGCCAGGGTCAGGGACAAGGCCAGGGAAGCGGTCAGGGACAAGGACAAGGTCTGGGACAAGGACAGGGTCAGGGACAAGGCCAGGGAAGCGGTCAGGGGCAAGGCCAGGGTCAGGGACAAGGCCAGGGTCAGGGACAAGGCCAGGGAAGTGGTCAGGGACAAGGCCAGGGTCAGGGACAAGGCCAGGGAAGTGGTCAGGGACAAGGCCAGGGTCAGGGACAAGGCCAGGGAAGTGGTCAGGGACAAGGCCAGGGTCAGGGACAAGGCCAGGGAAGCGGTCTGGGACAGGGACAAGGACAGAGTCAGGGACAAGGCCAGGGAAGCGGACAAGGACAGGGTCAGGGACAAGGCCAGGGAAGCGGTCAGGGACAAGGCCAGGGAAGCGGTCAGGGACAAGGCCAGGGAAGCGGCCAGGGACAGGGTCAGGGAAGTGGTCAGGGTCAGGGACAAGGCCAGGGAAGCGGTCAAGGACAAGGACAGGGCCAGGGTCAGGGACAAGGCCAGGGAAGCGGTCAAGGACAAGGTCAGGGGCAAGGCCAGGGTCAGGGACAAGGCCAGGGAAGTGGTCAGGGACAAGGCCAGGGTCAGGGACAAGGCCAGGGAAGCGGTCTGGGACAAGGACAAGGTCTGGGACAAGGACAGGGTCAGGGACAAGGCTCGGGAAGCAGTCAGGGTCAAGGCCAGGGACAAGGACAAGTCCAGGGAAGGTGTCGGAAGCAGAAGAGGTCAGGGAAGAATTCAAGAGAATAGTCAGGGATGTGGTCATTGAAGTGGACATGGGACTTTTGCTTAACACTTACTGGAGATCTTTTCAATTCGGTGTCAATCCTATGGCATGGTTTCCCTGTTTGCTCAAACTGTTTTGAAAGCTTTTCGGTCTGCTCCACCTCAAATAAAGAATTGCTTGATTTGAAGAGTTGTTTTTTTTTTTGGTATTATTTGGCGGTTTCTCACAGTGCTTTTAAGTTCCTCTCCTTGAGACCTGGGTAGGGTTGCACCAGCCATTCGTAAGTTCTTAAATTAGAACATTAAGACCACAAGGCTTTAGTAACCACTAGCTAGTTTGTAACTAAATCTACACTATTTGGTTGCACCAGTTGTTCGGAAGGCAGGACGTAGTAATTTGTGAAGTAATGCTTAGTTTCATAATGAGGTTTATCCTCATTCAAATTGAAACCCAGGTATGTGAGCAGAACGGTTTAAATGCTATGAAGTTTAATTCTCAAATTTCTAATCACTCTGGTCTCACATATACTAACGGTAAAAATTAATGGTTTCATTTAAAACCATACACTAATAACAAGCTATTTGTATGTAAAATGGCATTCAGAAACCGCAAGATGGCTCAAACACTGGAAGAAACCTAAATGCCTTTTTCATCTGAAGAGTCCAACATGAAGCGCACAGAGGCTTGCAGTAGATCAGGGATAGGCAACTCCGGTCCTGCAGGGCCACTATCCTGCAGAGTTTAGCTTCAGCCCTCATAAAAACTCACCTGCCTGTATCTAGTAATCCCGAAAACACTGATTGCCTTGTTCAGGTGTTTAATTAGGGTTGGAGCTAAACTCTGCAGGATAGTGGCCCTCCAGGACCGGAGTTGCCTATCCCTGCTGTAGATGTTGTGTTGAAGAGGTGTTAAACGGGTCTAAAGGGGAATTTTGCATAGAATATATTAATGTTTCCATTGTCTCTTTCTGCATATCAATTATCCAATAACTGACTGTTAGTAAAAGTCTACATGTCAAATAAAAGGGGGAATGAAAGACTTTAGTTTTTGCGAATGTTGATCGCACTGTCTTCATCCCTGTTTTCACTTGCTTTGGCCATTTTTTTTTATATAATCATTAAACATTTACTTCTACAAAACTATGACTGGAATGAAAAATGGACTACTGTTAGCGAATTGCACTGAGAAATATATGATCCTGCGGCAGACAGTCAACAAAAAAAAAAAAAGATCCACCGTTTGAATTGCGTCACGCGGGTTCCACCTACTGGTCAAAACGGTGTAGTGCAACAATCCTAATGAGACCTTTTACAAAACTGCAAGTATTTTCATAACAGTGTAACAGTGTTTTCAGTATAATTTAAACATAAATACTAGGAAACATTAGGGTCTTTGCTAGTCACACCAATTACATGCAATTGAAATACGGTTTTATAGCTAAACATTAATTATGTGAACAGTAAAATAATTAACAGTCATCCAATGGTTTGAATAGTAGTTTTATGAAATATTGCAGTTCGTTCTTCATTTCAGTTATCTGGTTATGGATTACAAGTTAATCAGTCCTGTGCTGCGGGTCAGTGTTTAATGGTCGCTAGGTGGCGCTACAAACACATCAGTGCCTCACACAGGTTTAGAAAAGATAAACAACTCAATAAAACACACATCTGACTAAGAGAGAGTTTTTGTGTGTGTGTGTGTGTGTGTGTGTATGTGTGCACTCTGGAAGGAGTGAAACTAGTTTACATTTAAAGAACTAACATCATATTCTCATATTCATAACAGTTACGGCTGCTTTTAACATCTGTCCCCGTTTAGAGAATTCGGAGTAAATATTAACACCGTGAACTTATTAATATATATTTTAATACTTGTACGGTATCACAACATGACCGCTGTACCACCTGACCACTGCAGATTCATTTCGCGGTTGATAGTGTTGCCATAGAAACGCACAATCCTCTCGTAATTAGGCTACCTTAATTATTATGACATGGCTTGAATGCAGCATTCAGTTCATCCAACCCCAATCAAACACACCTGAACAAGCTAATTAAGGCCTTCCAGACTACTGGAAAGCTACAGGCAGGTGAGCTTGATCAACGTTGGAATTGATCTCCTTGGATTTTTAAAAAACCCATTTTACACAGAGGTTGCTACTGCAGCAACACGTGTTGGTTTAGCTTTGTGTGCTTCTTCTGACGCACAAATTCAGGGCCTTTTCCAGCAGAGTTTGTTGTGAGATCACAGGTCGGGAGGATGACCGCTCGAGTGGATTTCTCGTTGATTGCTGCTTTGTTGTATCTGTTTGGATACTTGAGCATCACTCATGCTATTCAAAGACGTAACACAGGTGACAAGATCTGTTGACTTCATTACACAACCTGAAGAAATGCAGAAACAAGTGGCTCAGTGTTTGAGAGTAATTAACAGTTTAGGAATGTGTAGGCTTTAAAAGTCTTGATCTGAACAGACATGTAGAATCTGTATTTAAACCTCTGATACACAAATGCTGAAGCCACACTCTCTCTGGCCTCTGAAAATGATCCTCTTGAATCCTCTAGTGGATGGTTTTTGTCCGGCGACGCTGACGTTTGTGCCGGCCCGTCGAGGATGTTCTTCTGATGAAGACTGCCCTGGAGGACACAAATGCTGTCGATTTGACTGTGGGCCTGTTTGTGTGCTGCCTGTTTTCAGTGAGTTTCAGTTAATGGCTGCTAAGGGTCTTAAAACAACACGCGTAATGCATTGAATTCAATGTTGGTTTTAAGCAGAAATTTTTCCTTGTTCTCGTCTGAAGTAGGTTTTGAATTCATCACTTAGGATAGTTTAATGCACAGGATGACTTCACAAAAGAGGAATAATACTAACTTGCTGTTCATGCTTTGAGTGTGTCGTGCTGTATATTGAAGTGGCTGACTATGTGCACAAACTAAAGCTGACCGTCTGTGTCCACACAGTGAAGCCGGGTCAGTGTCCCCTACCAGAGATGATTCCACTGTGTGCTGAAAGCTGTTTCCATGATGGCCAGTGTCCTGCCACACAGAAGTGTTGCCCAACCACTGGTGGCTTTGCATGCAGTGAACCACGTGGTCAGGGAAGAGGTCAGATGAGCTGTCAGGGACATGGACCGGTTCGTGGACAGGGCCAGGGAAGCGGTCAGGGACAAGGACAGGGACAAGGACAGGGAAGCGGCCAGGGTCAGGGACAAGGCCAGGGAAGGGGTCAGGGACAAGGCCAGGGAAGTGGTCAGGGACAAGGTCAGGGCCAGGGAAGTGGTCAGGGACAAGGTCAGGGCCAGGGAAGTGGTCAGGGACAAGGTCAGGGCCAGGGAAGTGGTCAGGGACAAGGTCAGGGCCAGGGCCAGGGAAGCGGCCAGGGTCAGGGACAAGGCCAGGGAAGCGGTCAGGGACAAGGCCAGGGAAGCGGTCAGGGTCAAGGTCAGGGACAAGGCCAGGGAAGCGGTCAGGGTCAGGGACAAGGCCAGGGAAGCGGTCAGGGTCAGGGACAAGGCCAGGGAAGCGGTCAGGGACAAGGCCAGGGAAGCGGTCAGGGACAAGGCCAGGGAAGCGGCCAGGGACAAGGCCAGGGACAAGGCCAGGGACAAGGCCAGGGACGCGGACAGGGTCAGGGACAAGGCCAGGGAAGCGGACAGGGTCAGGGACAAGGCCAGGGAAGCGGACAGGGTCAGGGACAAGGCCAGGGAAGCGGACAGGGTCAGGGACAAGGCCAGGGAAGCGGACAGGGTCAGGGACAAGGCCAGGGAAGCGGACAGGGTCAGGGACAAGGCCAGGGACAGGGACAGGGTCAGGGAAGCGGTCAGGGACAGGGACAGGGTCAGGGACAAGGACAGGGCTTGGGAAGCGGTCAGGGTCAGGGCCAGGGAAGCGGTCAGGGTCAGGGACAAGGCCAGGGAAGCGGTCAGGGACAAGGCCAGGGAAGCGGTCAAGGACAAGGCCAGGGTCAGGGACAAGGACAGGGTCAGGGAAGTGGTCAAGGTCAGGGACAAGGACAGGGACAGGGTCAGTGGCAAGGACAGGGTCAGTGGCAAGGCCAGGGTCAGGGACAAGGCCAGGTAAGCGTTCAGGGACAAGGCCAGGGAAGCGGTCAGGGACAAGGCCAGGGTCAGGGACAAGGACAGGGAAGCGGCCAGGGTCAAGGACAGGGTCAGGGACAAGGCCAGGGAAGCGGTCAGGGTCAAGGACAGGGTCAGGGACAAGGCCAGGGAAGGGGTCAGGGACAAGGCCAGGGAAGCGGTCAGGGACAAGGCCAGGGAAGCGGTCAGGGACAAGGCCAGGGAAGCGGTCAGGGTCAGGGACAAGGCCAGGGAAGCGGTCAAGGACAAGGACAGGGCCAGGGTCAGGGACAAGGCCAGGGAAGCGGTCAAGGACAAGGTCAGGGGCAAGGCCAGGGTCAGGGACAAGGCCAGGGAAGCGGTCAGGGACAAGGCCAGGGTCAGGGACAAGGCCAGGGAAGCGGTCAGGGACAAGGACAAGGTCTGGGACAAGGACAGGGTCAGGGACAAGGCCAGGGAAGCGGTCAAGGACAAGGTCAGGGGCAAGGCCAGGGTCAGGGACAAGGCCAGGGAAGTGGTCAGGGGCAAGGCCAGGGTCAGGGACAAGGCCAGGGAAGTGGTCAGGGACAAGGCCAGGGTCAGGGACAAGGCCAGGGAAGTGGTCAGGGACAAGGCCAGGGTCAGGGACAAGGCCAGGGAAGTGGTCAGGGACAAGGCCAGGGTCAGGGACAAGGCCAGGGAAGTGGTCAGGGACAAGGCCAGGGTCAGGGACAAGGCCAGGGAAGTGGTCAGGGACAAGGCCAGGGTCAGGGACAAGGCCAGGGAAGTGGTCAGGGACAGGGTCAGGGACAAGGCCAGGGTCAGGGACAAGGCCAGGGTCAGGGACAAGGCCAGGGAAGCGGTCTGGGACAAGGACAAGGTCTGGGACAAGGACAGAGTCAGGGACAAGGCCAGGGAAGTGGACAAGGACAGGGTCAGGGACAAGGCCAGGGAAGCGGTCAGGGACAAGGCCAGGGAAGCGGCCAGGGACAGGGACAGGGTCAGGGAAGTGGTCAGGGTCAGGGACAAGGCCAGGGAAGCGGTCAAGGACAAGGACAGGGCCAGGGTCAGGGACAAGGCCAGGGAAGCGGTCAAGGACAAGGTCAGGGGCAAGGCCAGGGTCAGGGACAAGGCCAGGGAAGTGGTCAGGGACAAGGCCAGGGTCAGGGACAAGGCCAGGGAAGCGGTCTGGGACAAGGACAAGGTCTGGGACAAGGACAGGGTCAGGGACAAGGCCAGGGAAGCGGTCAAGGACAAGGTCAGGGGCAAGGCCAGGGTCAGGGGCAAGGCCAGGGAAGTGGTCAGGGTCAGGGACAAGGCCAGGGAAGTGGTCAGGGACAAGGCCAGGGTCAGGGACAAGGCCAGGGAAGCGGTCTGGGACAAGGACAAGGTCTGGGACAAGGACAGGGTCAGGGACAAGGCCAGGGAAGCGGACAAGGACAAGGTCTGGGACAAGGACAGGGTCAGGGACAAGGCCAGGGAAGCGGACAAGGACAAGGTCTGGGACAAGGACAGGGTCAGGGACAAGGCTCGGGAAGCAGTCAGGGTCAAGGCCAGGGACAAGGACAAGGACAAGTCCAGGGAAGGTGTCGGAAGCAGAAGAGGTCAGGGAAGAATTCAAGAGAATAGTCAGGGATGTGGTCATTGAAGTGGACATGGGACTTTTGCTTAACACTTACTGGAGATCTTTTCAATTCGGTGTCAATCCTATGGCATGGTTTCCCTGTTTGCTCAAACTGTTTTGAAAGCTTTTCGGTCTGCTCCACCTCAAATAAAGAATTGCTTGATTTGAAGAGTTGTTTTTTTTTTTTTTGGTATTATTTGGCGGTTTCTCACAGTGCTTTTAAGTTCCTCTCCTTGAGACCTGGGTAGGGTTGCACCAGCCATTCGTAAGTTCTTAAATTAGAACATTAAGACCACAAGGCTTTAGTAACCACTAGCTAGTTTGTAACTAAATCTACACTATTTGGTTGCACCAGTTGTTCGGAAGGCAGGACGTAGTAATTTGTGAAGTAATGCTTAGTTTCATAATGAGGTTTATCCTCATTCAAATTGAAACCCAGGTATGTGAGCAGAACGGTTTAAATGCTATGAAGTTTAATTCTCAAATTTCTAATCACTCTGGTCTCACATATACTAACGGTAAAAATTAATGGTTTCATTTAAAACCATACACTAATAACAAGCTATTTGTATGTAAAATGGCATTCAGAAACCGCAAGATGGCTCAAACACTGGAAGAAACCTAAATGCCTTTTTCATCTGAAGAGTCCAATATGAAGCGCACAGAGGCTTGCAGTAGATCAGGGATAGGCAACTCCGGTCCTGCAGGGCCACTATCCTGCAGAGTTTAGCTTCAGCCCTCATAAAAACTCACCTGCCTGTATCTAGTAATCCCGAAAACACTGATTGCCTTGTTCAGGTGTTTAATTAGGGTTGGAGCTAAACTCTGCAGGATAGTGGCCCTCCAGGACCGGAGTTGCCTATCCCTGCTGTAGATGTTGTGTTGAAGAGGTGTTAAACGGGTCTAAAGGGGAATTTTGCATAGAATATATTAATGTTTCCATTGTCTCTTTCTGCATATCAATTATCCAATAACTGACTGTTAGTAAAAGTCTACATGTCAAATAAAAGGGGGAATGAAAGACTTTAGTTTTTGCGAATGTTGATCGCACTGTCTTCATCCCTGTTTTCACTTGCTTTGGCCATTTTTTTTTATATAATCATTAAACATTTACTTCTACAAAACTATGACTGGAATGAAAAATGGACTCCTGTTAGCGAATTGCACTGAGAAATATATGATCCTGCGGCAGACAGTCAACAAAAAAAAAAAAAGATCCACCGTTTGAATTGCGTCACGCGGGTTCCACCTACTGGTCAAAACGGTGTAGTGCAACAATCCTAATGAGACCTTTTACAAAACTGCAAGTATTTTCATAACAGTGTAACAGTGTTTTCAGTATAATTTAAACATAAATACTAGGAAACATTAGGGTCTTTGCTAGTCACACCAATTACATGCAATTGAAATACGGTTTTATAGCTAAAACATTAATTATGTGAAAAGTAAAATAATTAACAGTCATCCAATGGTTTGAATAGTAGTTTTATGAAATATTGCAGTTCGTTCTTCATTTCAGTTATCTGGTTATGGATTACAAGTTAATCAGTCCTGTGCTGCGGGTCAGTGTTTAATGGTCGCTAGGTGGCGCTACAAACACATCAGTGCCTCACACAGGTTTAGAAAAGATAAACAACTCAATAAAACACACATCTGACTAAGAGAGAGTTTTTGTGTGTGTGTGTGTGTGTGTATGTGTGCACTCTGGAAGGAGTGAAACTAGTTTACATTTAAAGAACTAACATCATATTCTCATATTCATAACAGTTACGGCTGCTTTTAACATCTGTCCCCGTTTAGAGAATTCGGAGTAAATATTAACACCGTGAACTTATTAATATATATTTTAATACTTGTACGGTATCACAACATGACCGCTGTACCACCTGACCACTGCAGATTCATTTCGCGGTTGATAGTGTTGCCATAGAAACGCACAATCCTCTCGTAATTAGGCTACCTTAATTATTATGACATGGCTTGAATGCAGCATTCAGTTCATCCAACCCCAATCAAACACACCTGAACAAGCTAATTAAGGCCTTCCAGACTACTGGAAAGCTACAGGCAGGTGAGCTTGATCAACGTTGGAATTGATCTCCTTGGATTTTTAAAAAACCCATTTTACACAGAGGTTGCTACTGCAGCAACACGTGTTGGTTTAGCTTTGTGTGCTTCTTCTGACGCACAAATTCAGGGCCTTTTCCAGCAGAGTTTGTTGTGAGATCACAGGTCGGGAGGATGACCGCTCGAGTGGATTTCTCGTTGATTGCTGCTTTGTTGTATCTGTTTGGATACTTGAGCATCACTCATGCTATTCAAAGACGTAACACAGGTGACAAGATCTGTTGACTTCATTACACAACCTGAAGAAATGCAGAAACAAGTGGCTCAGTGTTTGAGAGTAATTAACAGTTTAGGAATGTGTAGGCTTTAAAAGTCTTGATCTGAACAGACATGTAGAATCTGTATTTAAACCTCTGATACACAAATGCTGAAGCCACACTCTCTCTGGCCTCTGAAAATGATCCTCTTGAATCCTCTAGTGGATGGTTTTTGTCCGGCGACGCTGACGTTTGTGCCGGCCCGTCGAGGATGTTCTTCTGATGAAGACTGCCCTGGAGGACACAAATGCTGTCGATTTGACTGTGGGCCTGTTTGTGTGCTGCCTGTTTTCAGTGAGTTTCAGTTAATGGCTGCTAAGGGTCTTAAAACAACACGCGTAATGCATTGAATTCAATGTTGGTTTTAAGCAGAAATTTTTCCTTGTTCTCGTCTGAAGTAGGTTTTGAATTCATCACTTAGGATAGTTTAATGCACAGGATGACTTCACAAAAGAGGAATAATACTAACTTGCTGTTCATGCTTTGAGTGTGTCGTGCTGTATATTGAAGTGGCTGACTATGTGCACAAACTAAAGCTGACCGTCTGTGTCCACACAGTGAAGCCGGGTCAGTGTCCCCTACCAGAGATGATTCCACTGTGTGCTGAAAGCTGTTTCCATGATGGCCAGTGTCCTGCCACACAGAAGTGTTGCCCAACCACTGGTGGCTTTGCATGCAGTGAACCACGTGGTCAGGGAAGAGGTCAGATGAGCTGTCAGGGACATGGACCGGTTCGTGGACAGGGCCAGGGAAGCGGTCAGGGACAAGGACAGGGACAAGGACAGGGAAGCGGCCAGGGTCAGGGACAAGGCCAGGGAAGTGGTCAGGGACAAGGCCAGGGAAGTGGTCAGGGACAAGGTCAGGGCCAGGGAAGTGGTCAGGGACAAGGTCAGGGCCAGGGAAGTGGTCAGGGACAAGGTCAGGGCCAGGGAAGTGGTCAGGGACAAGGTCAGGGCCAGGGAAGTGGTCAGGGACAAGGTCAGGGCCAGGGAAGTGGTCAGGGACAAGGTCAGGGCCAGGGAAGTGGTCAGGGACAAGGTCAGGGCCAGGGAAGTGGTCAGGGACAAGGTCAGGGCCAGGGAAGCGGCCAGGGACAAGGTCAGGGCCAGGGCCAGGGAAGCGGCCAGGGTCAGGGTCAAGGCCAGGGAAGCGGTCAGGGTCAAGGTCAGGGACAAGGCCAGGGAAGCGGCCAGGGAAGCGGCCAGGGAAGCGGCCAGGGAAGCGGCCAGGGACATGGCCAAGGCCAGGGAAGCGGACAGGGTCAGGGACAAGGCCAGGGAAGCGGACAGGGTCAGGGACAGGGACAGGGACAGGGTCAGGGAAGCGGTCAGGGACAAGGACAGGGTCAGGGACAAGGACAGGGCTTGGGAAGCGGTCAGGGTCAGGGCCAGGGAAGCGGTCAGGGTCAGGGACAGGGCCAGGGAAGCGGTCAGGGACAAGGCCAGGGAAGCGGTCAGGGACAAGGCCAGGGTCAGGGACAAGGACAGGGTCAAGGTCAGGGACAAGGACAGGGACAGGGTCAGTGGCAAGGCCAGGGTCAGGGACAAGGCCAGGTAAGCGTTCAGGGACAAGGCCAGGGAAGCGGTCAGGGACAAGGCCAGGGTCAGGGACAAGGACAGGGAAGCGGCCAGGGTCAAGGACAGGGTCAGGGACAAGGCCAGGGAAGCGGTCAGGGTCAAGGACAGGGTCAGGGACAAGGCCAGGGAAGCGGTCAGGGTCAAGGACAGGGTCAGGGACAAGGCCAGGGAAGCGGTCAGGGTCAAGGACAGGGTCAGGGACAAGGCCAGGGAAGCGGTCAGGGACAAGGCCAGGGAAGCGGTCAGGGACAAGGCCAGGGAAGCGGTCAGGGACAAGGCCAGGGAAGCGGTCAGGGACAGGGTCAGGGAAGCGGTCAGGGACAGGGTCAGGGAAGCGGTCAGGGTCAGGGTCAGGGAAGCGGTCAGGGTCAGGGTCAGGGAAGCGGTCAGGGTCAGGGTCAGGGAAGTGGTCAGGGTCAGGGACAGGGCCAGGGAAGCGGTCAAGGACAAGGACAGGGCCAGGGTCAGGGACAAGGCCAGGGAAGCGGTCAAGGACAAGGTCAGGGGCAAGGCCAGGGACAAGGCCAGGGAAGCGGTCAGGGACAAGGCCAGGGTCAGGGACAAGGCCAGGGAAGTGGTCAGGGACAAGGCCAGGGTCAGGGACAAGGCCAGGGAAGTGGTCAGGGACAAGGCCAGGGTCAGGGACAAGGCCAGGGAAGTGGTCAGGGACAAGGTCAGGGACAAGGCCAGGGAAGTGGTCAGGGACAAGGCCAGGGTCAGGGACAAGGCCAGGGAAGTGGTCAGGGACAAGGCCAGGGTCAGGGACAAGGCCAGGGAAGCGGTCTGGGACAGGGACAAGGACAGGGTCAGGGACAAGGCCAGGGAAGCGGTCAGGGACAAGGCCAGGGAAGCGGTCAGGGACAAGGCCAGGGAAGCGGCCAGGGACAGGGACAGGGTCAGGGAAGCGGTCAGGGTCAGGGACAAGGCCAGGGAAGCGGTCAAGGACAAGGACAGGGCCAGGGTCAGGGACAAGGCCAGGGAAGCGGTCAAGGACAAGGTCAGGGGCAAGGCCAGGGTCAGGGACAAGGCCAGGGAAGTGGTCAGGGACAAGGCCAGGGTCAGGGACAAGGCCAGGGAAGCGGTCAGGGACAAGGACAAGGTCTGGGACAAGGACAGGGTCAGGGACAAGGCCAGGGAAGCGGTCAAGGACAAGGTCAGGGGCAAGGCCAGGGTCAGGGGCAAGGCCAGGGAAGTGGTCAGGGACAGGGTCAGGGACAAGGCCAGGGAAGTGGTCAGGGACAAGGCCAGGGTCAGGGACAAGGCCAGGGAAGCGGTCTGGGACAAGGACAAGGTCTGGGACAAGGACAGGGTCAGGGACAAGGCCAGGGAAGCGGACAAGGACAGGGTCAGGGACAAGGCTCGGGAAGCAGTCAGGGTCAAGGCCAGGGACAAGGACAAGTCCAGGGAAGGTGTCGGAAGCAGAAGAGGTCAGGGAAGAATTCAAGAGAATAGTCAGGGATGTGGTCATTGAAGTGGACATGGGACTTTTGCTTAACACTTACTGGAGATCTTTTCAATTCGGTGTCAATCCTATGGCATGGTTTCCCTGTTTGCTCAAACTGTTTTGAAAGCTTTTCGGTCTGCTCCACCTCAAATAAAGAATTGCTTGATTTGAAGAGTTGTTTTTTTTGGTATTATTTGGCGGTTTCTCACAGTGCTTTTAAGTTCCTCTCCTTGAGACCTGGGTAGGGTTGCACCAGCCATTCGTAAGTTCTTAAATTAGAACATTAAGACCACAAGGCTTTAGTAACCACTAGCTAGTTTGTAACTAAATCTACACTATTTGGTTGCACCAGTTGTTCGGAAGGCAGGACGTAGTAATTTGTGAAGTAATGCTTAGTTTCATAATGAGGTTTATCCTCATTCAAATTGAAACCCAGGTATGTGAGCAGAACGGTTTAAATGCTATGAAGTTTAATTCTCAAATTTCTAATCACTCTGGTCTCACATATACTAACGGTAAAAATTAATGGTTTCATTTAAAACCATACACTAATAACAAGCTATTTGTATGTAAAATGGCATTCAGAAACCGCAAGATGGCTCAAACACTGGAAGAAACCTAAATGCCTTTTTCATCTGAAGAGTCCAACGTGAAGCGCACAGAGGCTTGCAGTAGATCAGGGATAGGCAACTCCGGTCCTGCAGGGCCACTATCCTGCAGAGTTTAGCTTCAGCCCTCATAAAAACTCACCTGCCTGTATCTAGTAATCCCGAAAACACTGATTGCCTTGTTCAGGTGTTTAATTAGGGTTGGAGCTAAACTCTGCAGGATAGTGGCCCTCCAGGACCGGAGTTGCCTATCCCTGCTGTAGATGTTGTGTTGAAGAGGTGTTAAACGGGTCTAAAGGGGAATTTTGCATAGAATATATTAATGTTTCCATTGTCTCTTTCTGCATATCAATTATCCAATAACTGACTGTTAGTAAAAGTCTACATGTCAAATAAAAGGGGGAATGAAAGACTTTAGTTTTTGCGAATGTTGATCGCACTGTCTTCATCCCTGTTTTCACTTGCTTTGGCCATTTTTTTTTATATAATCATTAAACATTTACTTCTACAAAACTATGACTGGAATGAAAAATGGACTCCTGTTAGCGAATTGCACTGAGAAATATATGATCCTGCGGCAGACAGTCAACAAAAAAAAAAATTGAAACCCAGGTATGTGAGCAGAACGGTTTAAATGCTATGAAGTTTTTTTTTTTTTTTTTTTTTTTTCATTCTTCTAACCACTCTTGCCTCCAGTATACTAGTTAAACGTAAACCATTTCCATTTAAAACTATACACCATGTAAGATATTCATTTAAATGGCGTCCGGAAACCATAAAGGATCCTATACTGAATGCAAGATGGCTTTTTTTTTTTTTTTTTTTTTTTTTTTTTTTTTTAAAAACACCTGACGTGTGCAACATTAAGCACACACAGGTGTGCTGTAGATCTGTTCAAGATGTGTTAAAGAAAAAAAATTATTCAGTGCTCTTAACCTAAACTTGAGTGTAAATGTCAGCAGCATCATATGCCTACAGCATTAAAGGCTGAAAATAGCATCTTAATGCAGTTCACGACAACCACTACTCTTGACCAGGCGTTTCCGTAAATATCTAGTTTATACATGGAGTTACTTCAACTAAGTGTAATGGTGCAACAACAAAATACGGCGTAAGATATAACTTTGTGCCTATTTGTCAAAACTAGGTTAAGTTGTAACTTGCGCACAGCTGGTGCATCTGGCCCCAGGACATTAAGCGAAGTATGCATGTTCCAAATTATGCAAGTGACGTACCAATAGGATTTTAGTACAAAAGTGTCCAATATTTTTCACATCTATTTTTTTTGAGCACTTTTATCAATCTCAGGTAGGTTTGGTTAATAGTTTGCCAGGTCTTCTGTAAATAGAAACTCTACTTAAAGAGGTTGTTCCACATTAAGTAATTTCCAGTTCTCATGAAATATGGTGAGGAAGAAAGATCTTTATCTTCAGAAAGATGAAACGATGCAATGTCTTACAAAAAGCATCAAACAAATATTTTGCAAAAAGCAAAGATTATTGAACTGTCAAAAGATTTGAGTCACTTAGAGCACCGAAGATCTTGGTCAGATAAAGATTTATTAAAGTATCTGTCAGACAAATGAACTGTATTGTAATGCCAGCTGTAAAAAAAGCCACTGCTGAGCAGCAGACAGGTGTTTGAAGCTCCTGGAGTCTCAAGATCCTCTCCCTGCAGACTGACAGTTGTGTGTAAAGCTGCATTTCAGTCACTGCTAACCAAACCTCACAAAGAGAAACCTGCCCAGTGGCTGTAGAAACACAAGAAGACTTGTTTTTAAGTAGTTTCAGTGTTTACCGAGAGGTCAATTGAAAGTATAGACGTGAAGTTAGACACTTTCTGCTTCCTGTAGAGAATTTTGCGTGCTATTTGCATTCTTAATCTCAGATTTAGTGAATAAAATGCAGTATTTGTCAAATATAGATGTTTTAGAGACGTTTTCATGAAGCAACAGAAACACTTCATGTACTGCAGCACCTGCACAATAATGAACTTGGCACGGTGACGCACGCAGTTAAAAAAAATTAAATGATGCAAAGTGCAAAAATATATGTTTTTTAAAGTCCCCATGAAATAAAAATTTGTTTTTTGGTGTTCGCATCAATATGTTAGTCTTAAGGTTATCAATAAGGCAGTGTGCTTCAAAAGCGACAAAATTTGCATTTAGAAGATATAAGCATTCAAAGCTTGCAGTTCGACGTCACATAATACTTTATCTTCTCATCAAATCTTCTGACCAATCTGAAGCGCCCGCCTCCTGCACTATAACTACAGAAGAGATCGGTTGTTTGTTCACAGTGTAGTATTTCCTGTATTATTGATGCCAGAGATGTGATCGCGGGCAGAGGATCCTATACACTAGTCGGCATATATTCAAAACTTTTACAACTACACAGCCTCAGCATGATTATGACCACTATTTCGTTTTACTAAGAGTTTCATATTGAATCTATGTGTAATCTATTAGACTGTGGCTGTCAAATGTGGCTTTACCGAGCTCAACGGCTCTGGCCCAAGTAAACATGTAAACAAAACGCTATTGGCTATTTTAAAAAGGGGGTGGGGCTGCTCGATATATCCCGCCCTCTCTTCCTGTTTCAGTTGAAATTGCATCACCACATAAAATAATGCAGCGTGTTTCAAGGCACATCAGGAGACATTAAATATTTAATTAAGAGATTCTGTAAAAATTGATGTACATCTGATCTGGTATGCAGCAATTTTGCTATCATTAAATTACTTTAATAATTTCTATATTATTATTATTATTAATAGGTAAAAAGTATTTGTTAATAACATTTTAATAACTCGTTAATTTCGTATAAAAATTCTAATTTAATCTATTAGTATTTCAATAGTTAAATCATTTATTTAAAAAAATAACAATTCTAAAAACAGGTTTAAAATCAATTAAAAATTGTATTAAAAAAATTGTCCTTAAAGTAGTATTTTTATTTCTAATAATTTAAAAATGTATTACAAACATTATTGTTATAAATTTTACAGTTTTAATTTGATTAATTTTTTTTATAATAAAAATAATTGTTTACAGCAATAAGTTATTGTAAACATTATTGTTAAATTGATTTATTAATAATTTTAAATAATAAAATCATTATAACTAAATAACTAAAATATCTTTTTAAAACTTATTTTAAATTAATTCATAATAAACATCTATCTATCTATCTATCTATCTATCTATAGCAGCTGATCCAGTCAACAGGGTTGTATGATAAAGCCAGATAACGACAGAGAAAGAGACATTTGTAAACTGGAGTGTGTTTTTGTGGTGGCTCTCTGGAAACCTCCAGAGCTCCAAAAGCTTTGATTAAGACAAACACAGGCTCAAATTAAGCCGCAGTGAAATATCAGACAGCCATCAATGCTTTTCCACAGCTGGACCCAAACACCCACTGTGGCCCACTTCACGGGCCCAAAACAAGCCTCCCAAACATTCAGTGAGCCTGATGGTAAAGAGTGAGGGATGAATTTTCTCACATTTTTAATGGGATGAAATGAATCTTCGGCTGATGGTTGAGGCACAAAGAGAGAAAGAGAATGAGCAGATCCGCGGGCGAGAGAAGACTGTCAATCTGTTCTGACGTAGAAAGACCTTTACTGAGACGAGAAAATGGCAGAGTGAAAATACTAGACCAGAAGCGAGGGGAGAAAAATGACATTTTCATTATTCCTTTCTTCTGCACAGAGAAAAAAAATGCAGAGAATCGGACAGAAACAGCCGAGATCATTCAGGTTCAGCTGGCCTTAAGAACATCTAGCTGTGTGTCGATTAGTGGTGACAAAACCAGCAGAACTCATTGATTTTCAGTGAGAGATGGAGGCGATGCGAGTGACAGCAGCCATTAGTGATGTGACAGAGTTTAACTTCATGCAAACCAGCAGCGGCTCGGTTACTAATCAGAGAGACTCGGATCAATGTGATGTAGACAGAGCTGATCTGTGACTGATTTCAGTGTGGAGATCATGAGGAACAACCACTGCAATGCAGGAGTTCACACATCAGCATCTACACCCTGACGAACGAGCCGGGCGTTAATCATGCGCCAGAGGAACGCGTTAAAGAGCTGAACACTCGACTCTAATCAGGATTCAGGCCGCCGTTGAGCTGCAGTTTTCCAGCTGAAGAGAGTCGAGCGATGATAAGAGCTCGCGGCGGGTCGCACGATAAGAGTTAGAGCGGTGCATTATGGGAGAAGAGCGGCAGTGTGGAGGGTCATTAGGGCATCTGCGCTCGTGGTGGGTGGATGGGAAGATCCACTCTCATACTCACACTCTTTTTGGCTCTTTCTCAGAGTCTTGAGAAGCTAATTAACACAACAGACACACACACACACACACACTGTTCTTATATCAGAAACACACTGACACTCGTGAACAGCCGCAACAGACTATATATCATATGCATTTGTTTACATATATATATTTGGGCAGTCAATTTAATATGTAAATCTAGAGCAATTAATTTTGGTGAACAAAATGATCAAGCAGCCGTTAAGTCCTGTTAAGCACTAATGTCTGCAAGATGTTGATTTTATTCAACAGTTCAATAAACAAGAAGTTCATATTGTGTTTTAGACATAATATTGTCTGTTTTTGATCAGTTTCTCAAATTACAATCGATCCAATCCAAGGCTCAGTGGTGATTCACTCGTAAAGACTTTTCTGAATGAATCAGTTGAATGAACGATTCAATGACTCACTCATTAAGACAGTGACTCCCTGCCACCTACTGACACTTTTACTTTCATATTTAAAATCAGCTACTTTTTTTGAAATGTCTATTAAATGTATTCCACATGTAATACAATAATGACTTTAAATGAGATTTTCAGGTGTGCATTCTCAGTCAAAATTAATGCAAAACAAAGAGAACGAGAGATTTCTCTCTGTTTGGCTTTGAAACGTGTCACGTTATGGCAGTATGACTGAGCTGAGAGCTGGTTCATGTTGAGGCCAGTAAATAAGGTGTTTCTGTCTGTGTTCAGAGAGGATCAGGAGAGTCGGGTCAAGTGGACGACCCATGATAAAGATCAGATCACACACAACAGCTCCTCGTCGCCAGTGAATGAGAGACGGTAATGAGAGTCACGGGGGGCAGATGAGAAACAGCACAACGAAACACAGCAGAGCAGCTGGAGATTCAGTCTGAAGAAATCCTCCACATGCACATTAATTAATTACAAACATTACATACTGTATGTACATCCTATTAGCTTCCATTCAGAGCTACACAGAATGTTTAAAGCTAAAGTTTCTGGATGATTTAAGTGTCCTTCTCTGGTGTTCTATACACGAGGATTATTTTTGAGCCTCATGAATTTATAATTAAGAGATATTTTTACAGCGCTGGCTTTTGGGACACGTCTGATCTAAATACGTGCTTCAGATTTTACCAAGACTTTCCAGAATAATTCCAACCACAGATTTGATATCAGTCGGTTTATTCGCATTTCTGCACATTTGACTCATACAGCTGACCAACCAATATAAACATCGACATGAGCAATCAAACACATCTCTAAACTACTACACTTATTCATAAACCAGTGAAACGTCAGTTTGGTGTTACACAGAAGTCTGTTACACCTTGGTTTTCTTCTGAACAAAGAGATATTTTTCATTGTGATGATGTACATTTGTGTGATTGCTTCGCACAGAGCATCGTCGTATATTGCACGCAATCAGACTTAACGAATCTAGCATGTGTGGAAATAAAGTAGCCATATAATGTAACATGGTAACACGTTTACAATTTAAATATACAGTACACTTACATCAATTTCTCAATCATGTGAAAAATTGAACTGACTGAAATAGGATTCTCTTATAAATGTTTCCAGAGTTACAGTTTGGTCATTAAGGGATATATTATAAACACTGTGTTACACATGTTATGTGATTGCGTTTCTATAGAGTTACGGTAATGCCATCGCTGTCCTCTGTGACATCACTCACCCTTTGACCTTTACACTATAAATGTTGCTAGAGGTCACCTCGGATGCTGACCTGAGAATAATGGGTGTGTCTGTCAGTCAAACCCAGGCGTGGATGTCCCGCTTCCAGCCAAAGCCCTGCCCTTGGTAACGAGCTGCTGTGATTGGCTGAAAATATAAGAGAAGGTGGAGCCGCCTGAGAATAGCGCAAAACGTCGCCGCAGCAACCACCACGAGCGGAGACATCATGACAAAGCCCAGGATGATGAGGGCAGAGCAACTGTTGTCGTCAAGGTAACGGCAAAGAGCAGTCTGAGAAGCCACAACCTGTAGAAACAGAACCTGAACATCACAATATTGTGTGTCTGTGGACGTATGCGTGTGTCTGTGGGCACATCTGTGTATTTGTGGGTGTATGCATGCATTAGTGGGTGTATGCATGTGTTTGCGGGTGAATCCATGTGTGTGTGGAGGTATGCGTGTTTTGTGGGTGTATGCATGCATTAGTGGGAGTATGCATGTGTTTGCGGGTGAATCCATGTGTTTGTGGAGGTTTGCGTGTTTTGTGGGTGTGTGCATGCATTAGTGAAGTGACATTCAGCCAAGTACGGTGACCCATACTCAGAATTTGTGCTCTGCATTTAACCCATCCGAAATGCACACACACAGAGCAGTGAACACACACACACACACTGTGAGCACACACCCGGAGCAGTGGGCAGCCATTTATGCTGCGGCGCCCGGGGAGCAGTTGGGGGTTCGATGCCTTGCTCAAGGGCACCTAAGTCATGGTATTGAAGGTACCATGAATTAGTGGGTGTATGCATGTGTTTGCGGGTGAATGCATGTGTTTGTGGCTGAATCCATGTGTTTGTGGAGGTATGCGTGTTTTGTGGGTGTATGCATGTATTAGTGGGTGTATGCATGCATTAGTGGGTGTATGCATGTGTTTGTGGAGGTATGCGTGTTTTGTGGGTGTATGCATGTGTTTGTGGCTGAATCCATGTGTTTGTGGAGGTATGCGTGTTTTGTGGGTGTATGCATGTGTTTGTGGCTGAATCCATGTGTTTGTGGAGGTATGCGTATTTTGTGGGTGTATGCATGTGTTTGCGGGTTAATCCATGTGTTTGTGGAGGTATGCGTGTTTTGTGGGTGTATGCATGTGTTTGTGGCTGAATCCATGTGTTTGTGGAGGTATGCGTGTTTTGTGTGTGTAGGCATGCATTAGTGGGTTAGTGCATGTGTTTGCGGATCAATCCATGTGTTTGTGGAGGTATGTGTGTTTTGTGACCATATGGGTGTGTTTATGGGCATATCTACCCGTGAATGGCACAGGAAGCCGGCGTACAGCAGCAGGGCGGTGGGCAACAGGATGAGGCTGAAGATCAGGAGCATCAGCAGCACACACCCCAGCAGCAGCAGGACGTTCCACAGCAGCAGCAGCAGCGTCCACAGCACACACCCGCAGTGACCCCGCCGGGCCCCCCAGACCCCGCCATCACACTGAGCCGGAGGAGGAGGCAGCATCCGGATCCCATCATCCACATCAAAGTCTTCATCACCTCCACCATCATCTAAAAGCACCGTCATTCCACACATCCTAAACAAACACATTATACATTTAATATAACATATAATATGATATATTAAATATATATATATATATATATCCAGTACCTATATAACTAAATAAGTCAATTTTAATTTACACTTATATCAGTTTTCAAGTATGATTTCTGACTGTTCACACTGTAGACTTTTTTGAAAGTGATGAAATGTAATTTTTTTTTTTGTCTGGTTCATGATATTACATAAACGTCATGGCCTTGATAATGGATCAGCGATCTGACTGTTCATAAATACACATTTTAATCACATATTAATGTGGCTTAGACTGGAGATTTTGATTTGATTTGATGAGATTTCTTTGCAGACGGTAAACAACTAAACAGATATGAGTCAAATACATCAATAAATATGACAATAAAGCTGTTAAATGCCTGCAGAGGAAAGATGAATATCAGATATAAAATAAAAACCCTTTCATAAAACACATTCAAACAAAAGAGGAAGAGAGAGACAGATGGAGAGGGAATAGCCTGAGGTGCTTTTAGGTTTATGGAAATGAAGATGATTATAGTGAACTGAATGTTCTGTTTCATCTTCCTGACACACAAACACAATACAACATAACACAAATACATAATTCATATATCTTTTCCGAGTCTTGACTTCAGGGCATTACCTTAGTAAACAATATAAAAGTCAATATGAGATCAGAACAAAATCTGTCTTTACAATTAACCAAGGTTTTATTGTAGTAATTGTGTAATCTTGTTTTTTGGTGTATTGATTACCATTTTTATAATCAATTACTACAAATACCATGGTTAAACTATGGTTAGTAAAGCAAAACCATGGTTACTTGTGATAACCATGGGTTAACTAACCAAGTTTTTTTGGTTTTATTTGTGGTTGGTTAATTTTCGATTAAGCACAATTCACTGATTTTACTACTGTAAACACTTGCAGCTTTTTGGTACTATAACCTGTCTTTGTTGTCTATAATCGTGAAACATGTGTCGAGATTCATTGATTGATGGATCGATTATCTTCAGTCTGGACACATGGGAATCAGAGCAGAACTGAATAAACGCGAGTGAACAGTCCGTGTCAGTTTTCAACCGTTACTGAGCCAGTCTGCATTTTTCGCGCGCTTCACTTAATTTAAACGGCTTTTTGGCGCGTTCCGAGTTAACGGCATTTCTGGGGCTCGCGAACTACTGAGACGCAGCCTTGGTCTGTTAACATCCTCTGGGTCCGTGTGGTCGGAATGAAAGAGGAATCAGTGTTAATAATCTAAATTTCAATCGACAAAAACAAACACTTTTCAGGATTACAGGAAGAAGTTTTCAGTGTCTTACCTACTGCAGCTGCGATGATTTTATTCCGTTATCCAGAGGATACAAACATCACACTGAGAGAGAGAGAGAGAGAGAGAGAGAGAGAGAGAGAGAGAGAGAGAGAGGAGAGAGAAGGGCTGAGATCTATATGAGGACATCGATCGAACTAAAAGCACTGAAAAGGTTAACATTTTCTTTCTTTTAACAAGTTAAATGCAACACCCCTTATAGTTCATCATAAATCATAATAAATTAATGTTTTTTCATCAAACTCTTTGAGAAGCTTAAGCTAATTTTCTCTCAGTTTGTTGAATTTAACATTTTCCTGACAGAGGTGTCAAATATCAATTTAATATTAAGCTCTGCCGTAGAGTATTAGGTGTGGTACTGTTTGGTAAACTGTGGTAAATTTTGACAATCATGCTGGTTTACAGGTCTGTTCATCATTCTAATCATTTGATTATTTAATTAAGGCTTTAGTTTAACTCAAAGGAAACAAAATAAACTGGAAGACAAAACCAGATGAAGCCTCTAGCCGCCTTCACAAGAGCGTAATTATCAGAGATTCACGATTTTCTGAGTCGTGACTTTCTAAGTTGGCTGTGTGGCATCTAATTGCTAATGGTGGAAACTAATTAGAGCTGATCACAAGTCACCAAGTACAGTTTAGTTATACGGTTGAAGAAGCTTGCCTGGAAATGCACTTCATTAGATGTTTTTTCTAAGCTAGCCTAGCTAACAGACTATAGGCTAATAAGCAAAAAGTGGAAAATGTGTCAATGTTTTAAAAAAATTTTCATCAAGAATTCTTGTCTAATGAAATATATTACAACATTTTGCTGTAAACAGAAAACCGAAGCATAATTTAGGCTTTCGGCAGCATCTCTTTCACTGACTTGATTAATCACAGATGAGTTGATAATGAAATTGATGAGCTCCATCCCTTCCCAGAGTCCTGTGCTAGAGAGATAAGAGACACATCCGCTCAGCTCATCAGGGATGGACAGATAAAGCATGATGGCTAATTAAATCATTCAACTGAAACAAATCAATTGAGTAATGTTAAAAAGAAAAGCAGGGCAGACAGAAAAAGACAAAACTAGGTGAGTAATAATATTCAATACGCTCACATCGCCACCTGCTGGTCAACCTTAGTCATGACACCATTCAGCAGTCTGACTTGTGTTTTAAACAATACTATAGTATAATGTATAAAAATTCACAAATGCTTGTGTGAAGACATCAGAATAAACACAACAGAAGTCAAAGGAAACCCTTCATAATCAAATGTGTTTTCTCCTGTAGCTTCCTTCTATATGTGGATCTGAAAGTGTCCCATTTCTCTTCTGGACCCAATTAGACTGAATGGGTGTCACATGACCTGCCGAACAAGACTTTCAGGACACAAAAACACACACACACACACACACACACAGGTCTCCAGCGATAATCATAGACTGTCCCCGATGGTTACCATGGCAAACACATTCATGGACCACTTGACGTCCATATAGCCTTTTCATCTGAAAATCACTGTACTGATGAAAGACAGACAGATGCTGCTCTAGTTCACAGAACACACGGCGAAGATGACCCGCAACAATTACTAAGAAATACATCTGTTATTACTCACAAAAGCACTTATCTCGCGACAAACGCGTTTGTCTTGCTCATTAATGGATGGCTTCCCACAAAGCTGCTGTGTGAAGTGTATAGTGAAGGGTTTATAAATAATACAGAAGCAGCTCCATTTCTAAAGTCAACATAGACAGCACACTTCTAAGGACGCATAATAGTTAAAGAAACACTCCACTTTTTCTGAAAATAGGCTAATTTTCCAACTCCCCTAGAGTTAAACAGGTTAGTTTTACTCCATTCAGCCGATCTCCGAGTCTGGCGGTAGCATTTTTAGCTTAGCTTAGCATAGATAATGAATTCTGATTAGACCGTTAGCATTTCAATCTCGCTGTAACCACAGAAGAGTCAAGTTTAAGATAGGAGAAATATAGAAACTCTTTGGTCATTTTTGAGCGAGATGCTAACAGTCTAATCAGATTCATGATTATTCTATGCTAGTCTATGCTAAGCTTAGCTAAATGGATTGGAAAACGGTAAAACTCAACTGTTTAACTCAAGGGGAGTTGGAAAATGAGCCTATTTTCAGAAAAAAAGTGAAATGTTCCTTTGAAACGTACATAATTTAGAACACTCTAGCTGGGGAATACATTTAAGCATAAATAAGCCTATTCATAAAAAATGAGGAAAAAATATAAAAATATAGTAAAAATGGTCATTTTTAATTAAAAGATGATAGATTTAGGTATTGTATTTGCACATAATTTTATAAGCAGTCTTGTGAATTATAATGTGCATTAGCTGAAATGAGGAGGGATGCAAAAAGTTGCTGCTTACATTTTGTTCAGGAGCGTCTATAATGTTCCCTACATAGACAGCCTATGATGTTTAGAGACAGATATGCAACTGAATAGATTAAAAAACAAATAATCAGACATAAAGGTGATTTCACATTTTATTGTGATTAAACAATATTATATATGTGACACACAGTCTGACTGTACGTGTTTCAGTAGGCTACATTACAGATATAGGCCTATAGATCTGGACGTGAGTGAATGCATCAGTAATATATAGTTGAGTGTGTGAGTGTGTGCGCATTTATTCACAGAGCTGACTGAAGCTTCAGTGACCGTGATAAAGTGTTGATTAGTGTTGTGATCTCTATGTGAAAAAGTGCTTTAGACAGACAGAGAGAGAGACAGAGTTCAGTAGGCTGTAAAGTGTAAGTATGCGCGCGCATCACCCCGCCTCAGGCGTGTGTATGTCAGAATGCGCGTGGGCATGCATGTGAGCGTGCTGCGTGTGTGTAGCGTCTGGGAGCGACGGCGTCTCCAGCGCTCCCTCTGAAGGGTACAGCTGCAGCAGCGCCCCCTCCTGGCTGCTCTCTTTACTGCACGACTGGCAGCTGCAGTGAAGGATGCGCTCCACTAGCTTATCCACACGCGGGGCTTCATCGCTGCCAGCACAGTCCAGAGTCACCTGTAAACACACACAGTTTGATTTGATTGCAATACTGTTCACTAACATGCTTGCGACAATCTATTCAATGTCAAAAGAAGCAATTCACAGCAATATAGAAACCAGAGGACATTTATTTCAGTGAAAATTGTAGATCTGAGATTTTCCATATGAGCTTCAGCGAGTGTTGCTGCTGCAGCGATGCATTATGCAACTCTAGCTGTGTTACCATTACCTTTTAAATTGTGCAAATTGAAAATGCAAAATGAAAATACGGCCGATGCAGTAATGCAACAATCTGTTCCACATTAAAGGCAACAATGATGTTCCTCATTTGTAAGTCACTTTGGATAAAAGCATCTGCCAAATGAATATATGTAAATGAAATGCAAATGCGAAGAAAAACATGTCTATTTTAACAAAGTTGAGAGTCCTTTTATGTTAATGTGCCGCTTGCAAAAAAGTTGTGAGAATACATAAAATAACTGAATAATGATGTTGTTAACTGGACTATGCTTTATGGCTAAACATTGCCTGTTGGTAAAACTCAATATAAACCAACAACACACCTTTAAAAATCACAAACTCTCATGGAAAAAATGACATTCGGTGGCTGTGAAAGTACCCTGTACTCTTTAAAGGGGGAAATCTCAGTGGTCTAAAATTAAAGCCAAACATGTTCTGATTGGCTGTGGTTTTGTTTTTCTTGAAATTATGCTGGAAACCCGCATGGCGTCTGGTTAGGACACTGTGTAACGTTAGTCTACAGTTAGCGAGTGTCGGTAATGTGGGTCAGATCAGGTTGCTGTCACATTACTGCAGGTCTTTGTCAACACAAGCCCGAGTCTGTTTTATTTACCAAACGTGAACTGCTTTCTATTAAAGCCAGATTGTATAAAAGAACATAATAAGTAGCAGAGAGTGGCCCCTCTGAGTCAGCGGATAACG
This sequence comes from Carassius carassius, assembly GCF_963082965.1. Classification (NCBI taxonomy): domain Eukaryota; kingdom Metazoa; phylum Chordata; class Actinopteri; order Cypriniformes; family Cyprinidae; genus Carassius; species Carassius carassius. The sequence continues at coordinate 462,334 of NC_081802.1, forward strand.
CTAGGAGAGGTCTCGCAAACAGAACATGATGTTTCTGAGTAAATATAGCAAAACCTTTTCAAGTCCAACTGAACCTCAACATTCTTTGTGCGTCACAAGGTTTAATTAGCATCAATACAACGATTGCCAGAGCTCAACGGGTGAGAAAGAGGGCAAACAAAGTGATTATTTTCATATGTTGATATCTCGCACACACTTCCCACGTGTTCCTCTGGCAAATTCGCCGGTGGTCAAACATTCCCGTCTTCCGCCAGGCAAAGCAAAATAAACTCCCAACACTAGAGGGCAGCTGAGCAGACTGAACTAAAGCCCACCACAAAATACTGTAAATACACAAAATCAACACACACTCACACATGACAGTGAAAACACGCCGTGTTCTCTGCACAAGACAGATGAGTGTGTTTGTTGTCTTTCAACATGCCTCATAAAGAGTCACTCAAGCTTCACTGCGAGTCCATCAATCATTGTGCTGGAAGTTAAATAGGTATTGCAGTATCCTTCCAGCTCTTGGTTGTTACAGCACACCACACGACAAGACACGCGGCATGCGGCTGGACACATTTATCACTCCGGCTGAAAGAGTAGCTGCACGGGACGCGTTCTCAAATGTTTTGAGAATGCACTGTAATGCCAGAGAAGTTGCACTCAAATCACTTGAATCAGAGTATTACTGCAGTTTTGACAAGTGCATATGTCAATTTGCATGCATTATCTATCTATTGCAGCACAAATACTACAATTTGGACTCAGTACTTATGGAGTACCCATTACTGCAGCACAAATATGATGGGAATATTTATCACGTTTGGAATTTTCAAGTTGCAGTTTTCAAAACTACAACTAAAGTGACGATTACGATGCAGTATTTCAACTGTTTTCACTATTGCAACACAAATATGGTAGTTGTGATGTTTACCATTTTTACAATGGCTACAAAAGTGTCAGTTTGGATTATTTTTGTTCTTATTATTGGATCACTATTGCTGCAAAAGTGTTATAATTTACTTGCAATATTTCTGCAGTTTACCATTTTCACAATTGCAACCAAAAAGACAAAATGGATGCAGTAGTTCTGCAGTTTTCACTACTGCAGCAGTAGTGTTAACATTTAATCTCAATATTTCTGCTGTTCACTATTTTCATTACTGCAGCACAAATATGATAATTTACTTGCAACATTTCCACAGTTTGCCATTTGCACAATTCGAGCAAAAGTGACTATTTATATGCAGTACTTATGCAATTTTCACTATTGTAGCACAGATATGATAATTTTCATGCAGTCTTGTTTTAATTTTCAGTAATTTTCACAATAATCACCAATCCACTTTGAGTGTAAACTAAATCAGCCAATGCACATTGGCATGCGATTATTGCATCCAACTGCTGCTCATCACAGCGTGAGCATAAGCAGGCAGCAGGTGCAGCACATATTCAGCTTTTCACTTCAGAACTGAGTGATCACATTGTTCTGCTCCTGACTATTCTACTGAGAGAAGAAGATTGAACAAGTTCAGCGTGCTCTTTGAGAGCTCTTTGTGTTGCCTGGTACGGCACTTCAGTGGTTGTGGTTTCCCATGTTAAGTGGGTTGCTTCATCAGGCTGCACTACCCTTTCGTGAATGAGTCATGGTCTCATTGAAGGAAGATGTTCATCTTGGAGTTGTGGGCCAAGTTCCTTTTCCTCAAAGGGGCGGAGCTCGATTGCCTTTGCCTCAATCTAGTTCTCGTCACGGCGGCAGTCATGCGGGGGCTACTTCAGTAGCACGGGCGGTCTGAGGGTAACAGTAATGGCAAAAACCTCCAAGGAACCAACCCTCGGGGGCCCAACGATCCTCTTGCACTTCGCAACCAGTTGAGCTGCCAATGGAACGTGCTGGACCTTCTACAAGGAGCATACCAGCAGTATCCTCTGGCGCTCCTACCGATGACCGGATGTGAATCGCTGCATTGGAGGGTGAGTCAGAGCTTTCTGGTGAGGAAAATTCGGCTTTGCTGCTGTCCTCCGGGACTGTGGCAATGCTTGAATCAGATCTGGAAATAACGGCTATGCTTTCTAAAGCACTGAGGGACCTGCATGAGGGTGATCACGATCAGGAAGTTTTAAAAGAGCTCTGAACCGCAGCTGATCTCGCGCTCCAAGCAACAAAGGTTACCGTGAATTCACTGGGTCATGCGATGGCCACACCTGTCTTCCAGGAGCATCACCTCTGGCTTTGTCTGGTTACCTGAGTCCCAGACTGGCCTTTTTCGGCGACGCAGTTGAGAACTTTGGCCAGCAGTTCTCGGCTGCACAGGAGCAGACTGAGGCAGTCCGACCTTCGGCCTGGTGGGCAGCTGCTGCCTCCACCCGCCCCCCTGCATTTGTGCTGCATCCGTAGTAGCCTCAAGCAAGCGGCACCGTGGTACTGGGCATAGACAGGCGACCCTAAGAGAGAAGGATGCTCCTCTACCTTCCCGGGAGGAGGGCCGGGTGGAGAACCTGGTTTCCAAAAATCTCAACAGGAGAGCAGTTTTCTCTGTCTCTGGGTCCCAATAGGGCATGGAGAGTCAGCAAAATGACATGCAGCAAATCAGCAGCAGGTGGTTCAAGAGTTTCATCCAAGGCCCTACTCAGGCACCCTCTTCAAACCGTGGAACCAGGTAAGTGTTGCACTGCACACTCATACCCCTCTTCAGGTCCCTACGTTCCACCTCGCTGCCCCAACAAGGGTACTTCGATGGTCCTGCTGGTCCTGCTTGTGCGGTGTCTGGGTCCATGGCTCCCCTTTATCATCTCGCTGGACAATTGGATTCGGCTATGCGATTCAGTTCACCTGCCCTGTCCCTGTCACCCCGAATCTTCACGTAAGTTGTGGAGGCAGTCCTTGTTCCTCTGAGAGAAAAGGGCATTCACATTTACAATAACCTCGACGACTCACTTGTACTAACTCAATCTCAGAATCAGTTATGTGCACACAAAGACTTGATGCTTTCGCACCTCAGCCAGTTGGGCCTACCTATCAACTGAGAAAAGAGCAAACTCTCCTTGAAGAGGATCTCTTTTCTCAGTACTTAGTTGTACTCTGTCAAACAGACAGCACGCTTCATGCAGAGCTTTCCAGTCATTGTTGAACTGCTTGAATACATTCAAGAGCAGGATGGTGGTCCCACTGAAATAGTTTCAGAGGCTCCTTGGTCATATGGTAGCTGCAGCGGCAGTCACGTCGCTGTGGCAGCTTCATATGATACCTCTTCAACACTGGCTCCATGGTCGAGTCCCGTGGAGGCTGTGGCAATGGGTCACTCACCAGTTCTGAGTTACACTGGCCTGCCACCAAACCTCCACCCCTTGGTCAGTCCAGGCAGGAATGCCCCTAGAACAGGTCTCCAGGCGTGCTGTGTTTCACATGGATGCTTCTACCACTGGCCAGGTCCTGCTCATGACAGCCCCTCCTTGGCAGATTCCTCTGAGGAAGGATCTACTGATGGGGCACCTTGTGGCACACACATCCAGAACTCTTGAAACGTCATGTCTGGTCCCTGGATGGGACGAAGAGGTTCTATGTGACCTAGCCCAAGAGGTAGTTGACATAATTCAGTGAGAGCACCGTCTATGAGACACACTTATGTCTTTAAGTGGAAACTGATCAGTGAGTGGTGTTCTCACCGAGTAGACCCCCGGATATTTCCGATCAAAGTCGTTCTGTCCTTTCTGCATCAGGGATTGGAGCGAAGGCTGTCTCCCTCCACCTAAAAGTCTATGTGGCTGTGATTGCTGACAACCATGACCCCGTCCAAGGGAATTCAGTGGAGAAGCATGACCTGATCATCAGGTCCATAAGGAGGCAAGAAGGCTAAATCCTCCACAGCCCCCCTCCTTACCCTTTGGGACCTGTCTTTAGTGCTCAGAGCACTACATCAGGGCCCATTTGAGCCTTTGCAGACAGTCTAGCTGAAGTTTCTGTCAATGAAATGTTTGCTTCTGCTTGTATTGGCTTCATCAAGAGGTTAGGGGACACGCATCCATTTTCGGTCAGTGATCCATGCCTAGAGTTCGGGCCAGCTGTCTCCCAGGTAATCCTGAGTCCCCGGCCTGGCTATGTGCCCATATCATAGGCCCTGTCGAGCTCCTCTGTCCCCTCGGCAGCCAGATATGACGGAGCATCCTGCACCAGGCCATTACTCAATGAATCCATGAGGGCCAGTAGAGGGCTGGGTTCTATATGTAAAAACCTAAGTGTATCCCATATGTGTCAAATCCACGGGATAGCCTCAGAGCCCATGTTTCCCTGGCAGACTTCCTGCTATTTTCTAAGAGGATTACAATCACCTGTTATCTTCCATATGCACCTAAACGGTTGTTCATATGTGTAAGTGCTTCCGAAACCTCCTTTGGGGAGGATGGGGCTTCCACAACATTTCTGTCCCGAGTGGTACAGGTACATTTTCACAGTGTTACCCAGTACTACTGAGTGGTCAGTGCCATAGCAGCAGTAGCTGGTCTTCTTGTGGAAAGCCCTGGCCTGTGCCTAAAAATAGTGGCACAGGAGGCTTCCTCAGGACACTGGAAGGGAAGGGGCAGTACCTATGTCCCTTTGTTAGGGATCCCACTTCGTCCGTCATCCAACGTGACATTGAGAGTGACCGACTGAAAGGGAACATCTCGGTTACCTATTGTAACCCTCGTTCCCCGAAGGAGGGAATGTAGATGTCATGTCCCGTTGCCACAGCTTCTGTACCTCTGCTAAGCGGCCAGGTCACCGGTTTGACTCTTCAGCGAAAACCTTAATTTGCACTGCACCTGCTACCTACTTATACTCACGCTTTGATCAGCAGCAGCTGGATGCAATAATGCATTCCAATGTACATTGGCTCGTTTAGTTTACACTCAAAGTGCAGTGGTCTCTCTAAGCGAGATCCCAGTTCGTCGGTCATCCGACGTGACGTCTCCATTCCCTCATTCAGGGAACGAGGGTTACAATACGTTACCGCAACGATTTCACAACTGCACCAAAAGTGACCATTTGGATGCAGTTTTCACTACTACAACACAAATATTATGATGTATTTATAATATTTCTACAGTTTTCACTACTGCAGCTAAAGCATGGCAATTTGAACACAATATATCTGACACTTTCACTGCTGCAATATACTGTATGCAGTCCAAAGGAACATGTCGTTTTGGTGTGAACATTTTAGAGTCCAGCTCATAAAAGTGTTTGTAGTTCACTCAGTGAGATTAATGGTGACACACTCACCACCTCCCACTGTGTCTGCGCTGGCATGCAGGAGTCACAATGGACCAGAGACTCGGTGGATTGTGGGAAGGTGTTGGGCACACTGTAGCTGAAACACTGACCCAGACAGGCCCTGAAAAACACAACACAACACTGTTAGGACCATCTACAAAGCCCACAACACACATGATAACAGATGCGCAGCTCAAGTATGGCAATATTTAATAGCTGAATGTTTATTTTGGTCAAACGAACACAGATAAACATTCAAGAATTCCCTAAACTGGACACCAGTGTGTGTGTGACCTGTTTTGGATGGATCGTGGCGTGCAGCCCGTGTGTCCGACGATCTGCGTGATGTTTTTGGCTTCACACCAGGCACTCTTGTCAGGGAAGAGTGCGAGGCGGTTGATGTGAGCGTGAGGAGCCGCGCCGCAGAACTCAAGCAGCAAACACGTGAACAGAACGCGCAGCCACATCGCCAAACCTGAAAATACTGCAAATCATTTGTAATCAGAGTTAAGAAGAATGCATCTGCTGCTTTTCTAAACCGCATATTTCTTGTTTTATTAGAGCAGTTCCCTCTGCTGAATGTTCTGGACTCGCTCTGGCCGGTTTCGCACCGATGGAGAGTAATCAACTCTTCACATGGCCAGAAACTGGCTCACAATCACAGAACGAGGCACAAGAACAATGTAGTTCACTCGGTCCAGAACACCAGAGAGAGAGAGAGACAGGCAGAGAGAGAGAGACAGACAGAGTCTGATACCACCTGACTCTAATAAAGCATGCGTCTTAAAAGCCTCCTCTGTTTTATGCCAAAGCGAACAGACGCAGTTTAAACAGCATGTCCACAAGAAACCAAAAGCCCTGCTTTTATATAAAAAAAACACTACCAACAGATCTAATGTTACATTTCAAAGAGAAACAGAAAGAGAGAGAGACAGACACAAATAGTTTCTTTTGGTTATGTGACATTAAAACTACTTCTCAACTTAAACTTCAAGAACAAGAAACGTTGATTACCAACTCAAACAAACACTTTGAACAGCAGAGTTCAATGAGGAGATCCGAGTCAGACTCACGGTTTCTCGAGCGTCTCTGTGTCTGGTGTCCCGCTGACGGATCTCATATGGTGATTAACGGACAAATCGCCCTGTTATGACCTGCTGGAGTTAAACAATTACATCACCAACACACAGTCAGAAGAAATGCAATGAGTCGCTCCGTGTCTCTCTAACACACAGCCAGCGGAGCCGTTCCCTGCGTCTGC
>NC_081802.1:473830-508830 GCF_963082965.1 Carassius carassius
CTTTTCTTACATTTCAGATTTTACATCTCGTAATTCTGAGTTTTTTCTTACATTTCCGATTTTTCATCTCGCAATTCTGACTTTTCTTACATTTCAGATTTTACATCTCGCAATTCTGACTTTTTCTTACATTTCAGATTTTACATCTCGCAATTCTTTTACATCTCGCAATTACATCTCGACTTTTTCTTACATTTCAGATTTTACATCTCGCAATTCTTTTACATCTCGCAATTACATCTCGACTTTTTCTTACATTTCAGATTTTACATCTCGCAATTCTGACTTTTTTTTTACATTTCCGTTTGTAGATCTTGCAATTCTGAATTTTTCTTACATTTCTGATTTTACATCTCGCAATTCTGACTTTTTTTTACATTTCCGTTTGTAGATCTCGCAATTCTGAATTTTTCTTACATTTCTGATTTTACATCTCACAATTCTGACTTTTTTCTTACATTTCCGATTTTACATCTCACAATTCTGACTTTTTTTCTTACATTTTCGATTTTACGTCTCGCAATTCTGACTTTTTTCTTACATTTCCTTTTGTACATCTCGCATTTCTGAATTTTTCTTACATTTCCGATTTTACATCTCACAATTCTGACTTTTTTCTTAGATTTCCGATTTTACATCTCACAATTCTGACTTTTTTCTTACATTTCCGATTTTACATCTCACAATTCTGACTTTTTTCTTACATTTCCGACTTTACATCTCGCATTTCTGAAATTTTCTTACATTTCCGATTTTACATCTCGCAATTCGGACTTTTTTCTTACATTTCCGTTTGTACATCTCGCATTTCTGAATTTTTTCCTACATTTCCGATTTTACATCTCACAATTCTGACTTTTTTCTTAAATTTCCGATTTTACATCTCACAATTCTGACTTTTTTCTTACATTTCCGATTTTAAATCTCACAATTCGGACTTTTTTCTTACATTTCCGTTTGTACATCTCGCATTTCTGAATTTTTTCCTACATTTCCGATTTTACATCTCACAATTCTGACTTTTTTCTTACATTTCCGATTTTACATCTCGCAATTCTGTCTTTTTTCTTACATTTCCGATTTTACGTCTCACAATTCTGACTTTTTTCTTACATTTCCGATTTTACATCTCGCAATTCTGATTTTTTTCTTACATTTCCGTTTGTACATCTCCCAATTCAGATTTTTTTTCTTACATTTCCGTCTGTACATCTCGCAATTCTGAATTTTTATTACATTTCCGATTTTACATCTCACAATTCTGACTTTTTTCTTACATTTCCAATTTTACATCTCGCAATTCTAACTTTTTTCTTACATTTCAGATTTTACATCTCGCAATTCTGACTTTTTTTCTTTCTCTGATTTCGGAGTTTACATTCTTACATTCTTACATTTTTTCTGTCACGAAGAAAAAACCTTTGTCTGCGATTCTGAATGTGCAGTGCATTGTGGGAAACAGTATTTCACTTAGAGTACACAGTAGGCATACTGCAGAAACAGTAGAACAGACAGTGTATACACTGCAAGTGAGTGACGCAATAAAACAAAATAGACAGCTAACATGATTAGAACAGGAATGCTGTAGTTTTGTCGAATCATTTGTGCAGTTTCAGTGTCTCTCTGAGCCTAGATCTCAGAGCGTAAGAGCTTCAAGACTGCAGTTTGGCAGAGCGCAAGTCTAAACACACACACACACACATGTGCAAGCAGCAGCCCTGAGGGTAAAACCGCTCTCTAATCCTTTATTTCTCCATCTGTCCAGCTCATATTATCAGTCTGCCATCTTTTTTCACTTCTCGTCTTTTTTGCTTGAGATGTTTTATGATTCAATCTCGTCCAGGACAGAGAAGTTAAATCAAACACATTAAAAACACGTGTGGATCTGACCCTGACACGCCAGCACACACACCAAACACACAGCAAGGCCTGAAACAAACCACGTCAACTAGCTACACAAAAAACGTGACCGCAACTCATAATGCGCTGCATTTTTAGCATTGCCGCATTGTTCAGCGCAACTCGGGGGAACTCTATCGCCCCCTTGAGTTCTGTGGTTTACTGCAAGAGTGCACATTAAGTATGTACGACAGGACCAAGCCAAGCATGCGCAGCTGTGTTCCTGCGTCGAGGCCTGAAGGTTCGAGCTGCAGCAGTTTGACTGACACACACATTCATAACACACTGTCAGAGCCAGAAACGAGATAAAACCCCATGTCATGAGACATCAGCTTTAGAGAGAAGAGAGGAATGATGCGACTCAGGGTTTTAATTACAGCAGACGTGCCCAGACGGATCCAAACGGCTCTGGATTAATCACTCCATCACATTTTACTGGGAAATATTCACATTTATAACCAACTGATATGGTCAGGAAACATTTCACTTTCTGTTTTGAGAACTTATATCACATATCACAAATCAAAGTATTACATCAATGCAAATAAAAACTTCCCGGTTCCTGTTTACCTAATTAATGCAGCCTAAAAATCCTTTAACGGATTTGGATAATAAAAGCATATTAGTATGTTATGTGTAAGCCAGGTTAAAGAGATGGGTCTTTAATCTAGATTTAAACTGCAAGAGTGTGTCTGCCTCCCGAAACAATGTTAGGTAGGTTATTCCAGAGTTTAGGCCTGAGTTTTGAGAACGTAGCAGACGTCGAGGTGAGCCGAAATCATCAAAAAATAAAAGAACCAAAGACTTAAACTACTTCAGACTGTGTGCATTGAATTGATTTAATACACGAGTTTCATGAGTTTTCCACAACATTCTAATTTATTGCGATGCACCTGTATATATTAATATAATCATCTTTATGTGTTTATTTATTGTGTGTTGGGTTTGTTTTAATAATTTAAGAGCCTCCAGTGGTCCAACAGTTCTTCATACACAGACAAATCTGAATCCTGAAGCTGTTATTGATTAAAGCAGTTCATTCATTTTTCATCGTCTCATTCATTTCAATGGCTTAACTTGATTTTTTTAAATGTATTTTTTAATGGAAAGTTATGAATTTTGACAATATAATGAGCTAAAAGTGATTAAAACAGTTAATAAAAAAAATTAAATTATTGTTTTTGATGTATTTATTAAAAATTTTACAAATTTTGAGATTAATAGTGATCCAAAGTTAATAAAATAAATAAAATGTAAATAATTGTTTTATCTATTGTTTCTTTTCTCTTAGAAATCATGCATTAATTTATGAAAAATGTATTATGATAACAGTGGTGGTGGTTTCATTCACTTCCGGCTTCTTTTTGGTTGGATGTTATATTGTGTAATGTTATATTTAAATATATTTTACTTACATCACAGTCAAATACAGTGCGAAATACAAATAAAAGAAAAGCTTTAAAATGTCTATTGTTTTTATCAAACTCTGGTCTTGTGTTCTCATGACTGAACACGTCACACTAATAAATGAGGGTTCTGTTATTGTTTTATGCTCTCTGTCGCCCTCTACCGTCCGCACGAGCCCCGCCCTCGTCGCTTCGCCACCCCCTTTTCTTCTATATTTGGCCATGCCTTACTAAAGCGTCTGTGATTGGTTCTTGCGGCATAGGAGCTGAGTGACCCGGATTTGCAAGCGCCGCTGTGCGTCGCGCCCCTCCCCGCAGGATCCCGGATGAGGAAGTGCAGCGCTGACAGGGCTGGGTTCCGTCAGAGAGTCGAAGCCAAACCGCGTCCAAACAGACCCGAACCGAGCCGCAGCCGCCTCCGCAGCCTTCAGTCCCGCAGACACCGTCACCGAGCGCCGCAGAAATGGTAAGATCCACCGGGGACGCGCTCTGAGCCGATGCCCGTTTTAGGAAGAATCCGATCCGAGCACAGTGCACACTGCAGCACACCCGAATAAGCACCCGAGCTCGAACACTGACGGCTGCAGTGTGCTCGGGGCTCAGTGTTTGTTTGGGTTTAATGTGGCAGCTGTTTGAACGTTTTAGTGTTCGAGTCATTTGGCGAGTCAGCATTTGAAGATTAGCAGCCTATTTATGTATCTTTTAGTATTTCTAGGTATGGTGTTTGATGTATTTTCTATATAATAATGTATCACATATCATAATCTTCTTCTGTGACAGCACTGTGTGCGTGTGTTTTCATCATTTGAGTATTTAATTAGTCAGTCTACTCTTATTTAAACTCCTAATTTGAGTGTTCGGGTTTCTCTCCATGTAATGGACTTCAATGGGAACCAGTGAGCTGAAGATCAAATCAGCTGAGGATTAGGACTCTTCTCTAGAGAAACAATCGTTCATTTACTAACAAAAATAAACCGTTATATAGTGTTTAACCATAAATACTGGTCTCGCGCTAGCTGGACTTCACGCATGACGCCATCACGCTGGAAATGTGTTTAAAGTGGTATTTTTGGTGTTTAATGTTAAGTCGGTTTAGTGTTTTAGTATAAAATGTTGGGTTTGGGAGTTTAATATTTTGGAGTTTATTTTAGGGGCCAGTGTTTATATATCAGGGCCCGTATTCACAAAACATCTTATCTGCCCACTAAGAGTTTTCTCTTAAAACTTATTCCCAAAGCTGCTGAGACAAACTTCTAGTAAGGAACAGACCGAAGTCAAAGGGGGCGGGGCTGACCTCGTTGCTGTGGGTGATGTCATCGTGCTTACTAACTACGCACACAGTGATTGGCTGATAGTCTCTGTCTGAGATTTATTCAGGTTTAAAAAAAAAAAGTTAATTGCTGCATTCAAAATAAAGATTTTAAAATGCAGGATGAGTGTCACTAATCAAACAAGTATGTGTTTTGTCAAAAACATTTAGCGGATCTGCATATAAACAGACTTTTAATTAACAGAGTAGAATAGTCACGGCTGATAGTAATACATGCAAACGTTAAAAAACAACCTGGACTCAAGAACAGCTGTTTTTTTTTTTTTTTTTTTAATTTTTACGTTCTGAGGCAGGTTGCCAGAAACAGTTTTACTGTGAAACACTCTTAGAACAAAAATGTAGGAGTCCTAAATTTAGTATTGACACCCCTATTATTTTAACTATTTTCTCCTGAATCAGCGAGTTATGATGTTGAAGGAGGGACATTAGTGTTCGTTTGGTTTAATGTTTAGTATCTGAAGTACTTCAGTCAGGTTTTGCTGTAGGTGTTGGTGGTTTTGAATGTTTTGTTGAGGTGTTCGAGGGGTTAAGGTGGTATTTTGGGGGGTTCAGTGTTTTGAAGGTTTGTTAGTTTAATACTTTAATGTTTAAGTGCTGGATCAGTATTTGAGGGTTTGGGTTTAATCCTCAGAGTTCAGTATTTGTTCTTGAATTTCGAATGTGAGGTATTTAGTGCTGGGTGTTCGTAGTGTTTTAGGGGTGTTCGTATTTGAGGATTTAAGGTGGTATTTTTTTATTTATTTTTTTTGAAAGATTGAGATGAGATGAGCTCGGTGTAAACTCAGACGGATGTTTGCTAGCGGCGTTAGACTCTCGCAGTGAGCTAGCGAGCGCAGACGGTGTGTTTAGATGTTCTGCTGGAGCAGGTGGTTCGTGTCTCCTGTGACCTTTGACCCCTCACACGCACACAGAGTGTAAACGGGTGTCAGGAGCCGGGGGTGTCACTGACGCGGAGCCGCTGTGTTCAGGGTCTTGTGTTTGTCCAGCAGTATGATCTGTAAGTTACTTAACGAGTTTGTTATTTTAGTACCTTATCATATTTCATGCCGTGGCAGAGATTGTTGTAATTTAACGAGGAGGTATTTCCATCAAAAACCCACCCAGAGTGTGCTATTCATCATCATAATGATAACTGTGGATTTTAATTGGACACAATAAAAGTGGATAATATACAATATGTTTTGGGGGACTTTTAAAAATCACAAATGAGACAGACAACAGTACTGAAGTTAGTATCAGATTTGAGAAGTAGTGATTGTTTAATTGTAGTTTTAAAAAAAAGAAGTCTCTTCTGCTCACCAAGGCTGCATTTATTGATCAATAATAATAAAAAAGAAAATATTATAATGTGAAACATCTACTTTCTGTGTGAATCTCTGTTAAAGCTGTATTTTCAGCATCATTCCTCCAGTCTTCAGTGTCACATGATCTTCAGAAATCAGAATAATATGATGATTTACTGCTCAAGAAACATTTCTGATTATCATCAATGTTGAACACAGTTTATATTTCTGTGGAAACTGTGATAGATTTTAATTTTCAACAGAAAGTTCAGAAGAACGGGGTTTATTTGAAGAGGAAATGTTTAATGTACGTGTGTGTGTGTGTGTGTGTTTCTGCAGAACGAGCAGCAGTTGGACTGTGCTCTGGACCTGATGAGACGTCTGCCTCCCCAGCAGATCGAGAAGAACCTCAGCGACCTCATCGACCTGGTCAGTGTGTGTGGATCTGGTGGCCACGGTGACCTCGGAATAAGAGAGAAACAGACTAATATTAGCGTAGATGCCATTCTTCTAATGATGTAGCAAGTACATAGGGTGTTATGGGAAGTGTTTCCGGTTCCGGTTTACCTAATTAATGCAGCCTAAAAATCCTTTAACGGATTTGGATATTAAAAGCATATTAGTATGTTATGTGTATGCCAGGTTAAAGAGATGGGTCTTTAATCTAGATTTAAACTGCAAGAGTGTGTCTGCCTCCCGAACAATGTTAGGTAGGTTATTCCAGAGTTTAGGCGCCAAATAGGAAAAGGATCTGCCGCCTGCAGTTGATTTTGATATTCTAGGTATTATCAAATTGCCTGAGCTTTGAGAACGTAGCGGACGTAGAGGATTATAATGTAAAAGGAGCTCATTCAAATACTGAGGTGCTAAACCATTCAGGGCTTTATAAGTAAGAAGCAATATTTTAAAATCTATGCGATGCTTGATAGGGAGCCAGTGCAGTGTTGACAGGGCCGGGCTAATATGGTCATACTTCCTGGTTCTAGTAAGAACTCTTGCTGCTGCATTTTGGACTAGCTGTAGTTTGTTTACTAAGTGTGCAGAACAACCACCCAATAAAGCATTACAATAATCTAACCTTGAGGTCATAAATGCATGGATTAACATTTCTGCATTTGACATTGAGAGCATAGGCCGTAATTTAGATATATTTTTGAGATGGAAAAATGCAGTTTTACAAATGCTAGAAACGTGGCTTTCTAAGGAAAGATTGCGATCAAATAGCACACCTAGGTTCCTAACTGATGACGAAGAATTGACAGAGCAACCATCAAGTCTTAAACAGTGTTCTAGGTTATTACAAGCAGAGTTTTTAGGTCCTATAATTAACACCTCTGTTTTTTTCAGAATTTAGCAGTAAGAAATTACTCGTCATCCAGTTTTTTATATCGACTATGCAATCCATTAGTTTTTCAAATTGGTGTGTTTCACCGGGCTGCGAAGAAATATAGAGCTGAGTATCATCAGCATAACAGTGAAAGCTAACACCATGTTTCCTGATGATATCTCCCAAGGGTAACATATTAAGCGTGAAGAGTAGCGGCCCTAGTACTGAGCCTTGAGGTACTCCATACTGCACTTGTGATCGATAGGATACATCCTCATTCACTGCTACGAACTGATGGCGGTCATATAAGTACGATTTAAACCATGCTAATGCACTTCCACTGATGCCAACAAAGTGTTCAAGTCTATGCAAAAGAATGTTGTGGTCAATTGTGTCAAACGCAGCACTAAGATCCAATAAAACTAATAGAGAGATACACCCACGATCAGATGATAAGAGCAGATCATTTGTAACTCTAAGAAGAGCAGTCTCAGTACTATGATACGGTCTAAATCCTGACTGGAAATCCTCACATATACCATTTTTCTCTAAGAAGGAATATAATTGTGAGGATACCACCTTTTCTAGTATCTTGGACAGAAAAGGGAGATTCGAGATTGGTCTATAATTAACTAGTTCTTTGGGGTCAAGCTGTGGTTTTTTGATGAGAGGCTTAATAACAGCCAGTTTGAAGGTTTTGGGGACATATCCTAATGACAATGAGGAATTAATAATAGTCAGAAGAGGATCTATGACTTCTGGAAGCACCTCTTTTAGGAGCTTAGATGGTATAGGGTCTAACATACATGTTGTTGGTTTAGATGATTTAACAAGTTTATACAATTCTTCCTCTCCTATAGTAGAGAATGAGTGGAACTGTTCCTCAGGGGGTCTATAGTGCACTGTCTGATGTGATACTGTAGCTGACGGCTGAATGGTTGCAATTTTATCTCTAATAGTATCGATTTTAGAAGTAAAGTAGTTCATAAAGTCATTACTGCTGTGGTGTTGGGAAATGTCAACACTTGTTCAGGCTTTATTTTTCGTTAATTTAGCCACTGTATTGAATAAATACCTGGGGTTATGTTTGTTTTCTTCTAAAAGAGAAGCAAAGTAATCGGATCTAGCAGTTTTTAATGCTTTTCTGTAGGATATGTTACTTTCCCGCCAAGCAATACGAAATACCTCTAGTTTTGTTTTCCTCCAGCTGCGCTCCATTTTTCGGGCTGCTCTCTTTAGGGTGCGAGTATGCTCATTATACCATGGTGTCAAACTGTTTTCCTTAACCTTCCTTAAGCGTAAAGGAGCAACTTTATTTAAAGTGCTAGAAAAGAGAGAGTCCATAGTTTCTGTTACATCATCAAGTTGTTCTGAGGTTTTGGATATGCTAAGGAATTTAGATACATCAGGAAGATAACTTAAAAAGCAGTCTTTTGTGTTAGAAGTGATGGTTCTTCCATACTTGTAACAAGAAGTAGAATTTACAATTTTGGCTATATGAAGTTTGCACAGAACTAAATAATGATCTGAGATATCATCACTTGGCTGAATAATTTCAACACCATCAACATCAATTCCATGTGACAGTATTAAATCTAGAGTATGATTTCGACAATGAGTAGGTCCTGAAACGTGTTGTCTAACACCAATAGAGTTCAGAATGTCTATAAATGCTGATCCCAATGCATCGTTTTCATTATCAACATGGATATTAAAATCACCAACTATTAAAACTTTATCTGTGTGTGTGTGTGTGTGTGTGTGTGAGAGAGAGTGTATGTGTGTGTCGGTGTCTCTGTGTGTGTCTGTCTGTCTCTCTCTCTTTGTGTGTGTGTGTGTGTGGTTGTTAGCTGTTATTAGCACACGTGTCAGTCTCT
Source organism: Carassius carassius (assembly GCF_963082965.1). NCBI lineage: Eukaryota > Metazoa > Chordata > Actinopteri > Cypriniformes > Cyprinidae > Carassius > Carassius carassius. The sequence goes on from NC_081802.1 coordinate 482,953, forward strand.
CAGTGGGAGCGAGCGGTCCGTGTGTTCGGTCAGACGTGTCCCTGGGTTCTCAAGAGGAAGTGACTGTGTGATGCTTCAGTAATGAGCTTCTGACAGGAGTTCACTTCCTCTGACGGAGTGTGTGTGTGTGTGTGTGTGTGTGTGTGTGTGTGTGTCAGGTGCCCGGTCTGTGTGAAGACCTGCTGTCGTCGGTGGATCAGCCGCTGAAGATCGCTCGTGATAAAGTGGTTGGGAAAGACTATCTGCTGTGTGACTACAACCGTGATGGAGACTCCTACAGGTGCACCACCGAGATTCCTCTGATTACAGTCTTACTGAACTATCACGGGATTCTGGGACTGGATCTCATATTCATTTGTACTAAACCACAAATCCAGAAAACCATTCTGAGAAAAAGATTTATTATTGTAAAATAAAATAAGTTGTTAAAATTTTCTTTTTCTATTTTTTCTATTTGAATGATTAGTAAAGATTCAGTTGATTAGACATTTAGATTTTTAAAACCAAGACAGCAAAACTGAAAACACTTAATTTGGGAAAAAATAATAAAAAGTATTTTTAATAAACCGTTGTTAAATTTCACAGGTTTTATGATTTATTTAGACATGCTTTCTGATTACTAAAATTTAATTTACTATTAAAATGGAATCCAGACAAATTAAAACAGGAAAAAAAATTAAATCTTTAAAAAACTTTTGAAGTTGTTGAATTGTAAATTTCATGCTTCTGGATGATTTTAATCTAAGCACTCAAATAGAATCCAGAAATGATTCAGAAGAAATTTGAAAAAAAAAATCAAACAGATTTTTATAAAGCCCTTTTTAATTTACATTTCATTATTACATTGCATAAGTGTCATTGTTCCAGTTTATTAGACGTGCTTTTAGATTAATAAAATAGAAATTAGCTATTAAAATAGAGTCCAGGAATAACAAAAGTGAAACAACATAAATTAGGAAAGTTGTGCTTTTTGATTACAGTGACTTCAGTAGTAGTTACTGTGTGCTTGTTTGTCTCAGGTCTCCGTGGAGTAATAAATACGAGCCTCCGATCGATGATGGAGCCATGCCCTCGGCTCGACTGCGCAAGCTGGAGGTGGAGGCCAACAACGCCTTCGACCAGTACAGAGACCTGTGAGTACACGCCCCCGCGCTCTGATTGGCTGAGAGCCGTGACTGACACTCCTCTCTCTCAGGTACTTCGAGGGCGGGGTTTCCTCCGTCTACCTGTGGGATCTGGACCACGGATTCGCCGGAGTCATCCTCATCAAGAAAGCTGGAGACGGCTCCAAGAAGATCAAGGGATGCTGGGACTCCATCCACGTGGTGGAGGTGCAGGTGAGAGTCATTAAGACGCAGAGAGACTTCTGCTCACCAAGTCTGCGTTTGATTGGTTTGATCAAAAATACAGGAAGAAAATATTTAGTATAATATTTTTGCTACGTAAAGTAACTATTTTCTATCTGAAAATGACTTAAAACATGGTTTCAAGAATTTTATAGAATATATAAGATTAAATATAAAAAGCTCATATGTAGTTTGACCACTTGTTGTTGACTATATTATTGTAAGAAATATTTTAATTAAAATGAACAGAAAATCTGATTTTTTTTTTTTAAATTGTGTGTTAGGTAGTTTTTTAATTATGTAAATTATTTTATAACTATTTTTTGTACTTTAACTTTATAATAATAATAATAAATTAATAAAATTAATTATAATTTTTTCTTTACATTTTGCCTGTTTTTCCTGATAATTATTGTTTGTGAGTAATACTTTAAACTCTTCCTGTGTTCAAGGTTTGGTTTTAAAAATTGTAAACCGGATGAAAATAAAATAAAATGGCTTGTACAATTAGTTTCACCACCTGTGGGTGACTATATTATTATAAAATATTAATATTATTCTAAATATAATTTATTTATTAGAATTAATAAAATAATGAATTTTATGGAACAAAGTTTTAATTGACTTTAACATTTTCATTGTCTTTTTTCTTCTAGTAAATAACGAACCCGTTACTGCAGAATCATGAAATGAAACGCATTGATGTGATGTATAACTGTGTGTTGTATTCAGACTCTCAGGGTGTTTTTGGTGTCTTGGTGTGTTTTCTCTGAGACTCTCAGGGTGTTTTTAGTCTCGTGGTGTGAATGAAGTGGTTGTGTGTGTTCCAGGAGAAGTCGAGCGGCCGCACGGCTCATTATAAACTCACGTCTACAGTCATGCTGTGGCTCCAGACCACCAAAACCGGCTCTGGCACCATGAACCTGGGCGGCAGTCTCACCCGACAGGTACCGCTCCCCCCCGCTCCACTTATAGTGCTCAGGGAGTCATGTGACCGCCTCGGGTTACCCTCCGTGTGTGTGTGTGTGTGTGTGCAGATGGAGAAAGACGAGACGGTCGGTGAATCCTCTCCTCACATCGCTAACATTGGACGCCTGGTGGAGGTGACTCTCTCTCTCACACACGCTAGTCTAGCTCACACGTGTCATCACACACACTCAAACTCTCTGTGTGTGTGTGTGTCAGGACATGGAGAACAAGATCCGCTCCACTCTCAACGAGATCTACTTCGGAAAGACCAAGGACATCGTCAACGGCCTGAGGTGCGTCTCACGACTCCAAACACGAGTACACTGATGCAGAAACACTGATTCATGAAACAAACGATTCATTTGAATGAACTGACTCCCAAACCCGTCTCAGACTCCCTGATTCAGAATTCATCTCTACACTTACTGATTCACTCGTATCTGTACTCAGAATGAATCATGAAATCTTACAGTACTGTTACACAGGGGCCTGTTTCACAAAGGAGGATAAGTGAAAACTCTGAGTATGTTAACCCTGAAATGAGGGAAACTCTAGGTTTTCGGTTTCAGAATGGGAGGTTCAGATCTGATTTAGTTCAATTCTGTTTCAGTTCTGATCTGATTCAATTCAGATCTGATTCAATTCAGATCTGATTCAATTCTGATTCGATTCAATTCTGATTCAATTCAGATCTGATACAATTCTGATTCAATTCTGATTCAATTCAGATCTGATTCAATTCAGATCTGAGTTCTTGGTTCTCAAAACAAATAAACAGAACTCCTACAAACAAAGAACTCCCACAGTTACACTTGAGATTTGAATCAGTGTCGTTACACATTTACTGATTCATGCCTTATTTACACTCATCGATTCACATTTTCCTAAATATTATTTATATAATAATAATAATATTACATATGTTTATTTTCTATATTTAAAGTGCACCTCAAATACTTGTCAAGATTGCAAAATTTGTAAACCACAAGATGAGCGTAATATAAATTAGCTAGAAACATTTGGTCCCCGAGGTTGACAACGTAAGATTTTTTAAATCTTTTTTTTTAATATATAAATGTATTTATTATTTTAATTTTTTTTATTCTTGATTGTGTTTTTTTAATTGAATTGAGTTTATTTCACAAGCTGTTTATTATTTCAGTGATTCAGTGAACTGATTCATGTTCTGAGTGTGTGAGTCATCTTGAATGAATCGGGAATCAGAGCATTTACATTTTTACCCAGCTTCCATGTTTCTCATTTGAATATCCAATACAGTTTTGTTTTTTAAGAGTCACTTATGTCAGCAAACATACTTATTGATATTTGAGTGTATTTGGTCCTTTGGTTCCTTGTTGACTCCCATCGCTCCTGGTGCTGTTCTGTTCTCTTCACTCTCTGTCTCTGTCTGTGGTTTCTGTTCTCTTCACTCTCTGTCTGTGTCTGTGTGTCTGTGGATTGTTGTCGTGGGGCTCCAGATCGATCGAGTCTCTTCCTGATAATCAAAAGTACCGTCAGCTGCAGAGGGAGCTGTCTCAGGTTCTGACCCAGCGTCAGATCTACATCGACTAGGGTCAGCTGTCTGTGTGCAGTGACCTCCTCAAACACACTAACTGCATGCAGGTGCATTCTGGGAACTGCTCATCAATATTAACGAGTGTCCGTAAAGCTCTCGTGCGGTTTAAACTGTTGTTTAATGACAAGTCGACTCGTTTTTATTGCACAGTTTATCTCTCAGGGTTCTTAAAAACAATAAAATTAGATTAGGTCTTAAATAGTATAATAGTGTTTGTTATAGTTTTTATATTATAATGTGTTGTAGATGGTTATGAGATGCATATTTTGTCTTTTTGAATGAGCATCTGAAATAGTAAAGCATATGCATTTCAAAATAAGAGTCCTTCTATATTTCAGGCTTGTTTATGATTTAAATCCCTCATTTTAAATGTAATAGTTTTGTTTTTTTGCTTGTTGTTTGTATTTTGGTTACCATATTCCTCTTATCTGTTTGAATGAGTAGCTGAAATAGTAGTGTATACATTTCAAAATAAAAGTCCCTAAGAACCTCAGGCTGGTTTAGAATTAAAAGTCCTTCTCTTTATCCAGGTTGTTATTGGTATTTTGGTCACACAATAAACAGTATGACATTTAACATTTAAATTTCTTTGAACTCATCGTATCAGCTAAATCGACGGACCTCTACTTTGTGTGTACTGATTTTAATACTATGTCTATGTTAATACACGTGTCTTGAGTGTTTTGCCCTGTTTTAAAAGCATCTGAGATTCCAGATTTATTTTGAGATTGTATCAGTTTGTTCTGTAACAGCATGTGGAGTTGATTTTGTTTGATTCAAACCCTGTCCCCTGTACGATGACAAATGAAAGTGTTACGTTTTTAAAACTTCTCACTCTCTCATCCCTTGTTTTGTGTGTTTCAGGAGCGTTCAGACGCTGGCGGATAAATCGAAGCAGGAGGCTCTGAAGAACGACCTGATGCACGCTCTTAGCCAACGCAGCAAACAGCAAAGCTAGAGACTCTCTCTCTCTCTCTCTGTCTGTCTGTCTGTCTGTCTGTCTCTCCACCTCACAGCTGTCTGTCTCCATCTGCGCAAAACAAATGAAAAAGGAGAAAAGGCTACGCTTATTGTTTTTGTATTTCAGCTTGCGTTTCCTTCACCCGTCCCTCTCTCTCTCTCTGTAATCATGTAGTATTAAGACAGCGTCTGATTGGCTCTCGGTGACATCATCAGAGTGGGGGGGGGCAGAGCTTTAGCCCCGCCTCCAGAAGAACAAGTTTTCTCGTAGTCATGTACGTGCATCAGGACTAAACGAGGAGCGGGTGATTTATATAAATATATATAAAAATGCACACGTGTATGTATTATGAGCATTATATTGCTGTTAATATGAAACTTTCTGCAGACGAGTGCGTGTTTTGCGTGAGTGTGTTTAACGTGTGTTTGTGTCATTATGCAGCAAACATATTCCTCTCTTTGTCCATCTGGGAGCGTCAGACAGTTTCGTTGTTTTCTTCGGGGTGGACTATTTGTCAAGTTCATTTTTTTTCTTTTAGTCTTTTTTTTTTTTGTAAAGCTTAGTTTGTTAAATTAGGGCCTCCAGTAACAATAAAAAGAGGAAAAACTATGTGCGTGTGCTTTGTGTTTATTTAAAAAGCTTTCAGGTCATTGAACGGCTCTTATCCACTTTATCTAATTCTCTGGTGTCACGATCAATCTCTTTTTCTCACATTATCAGTTACACGCTAATCAAGATTTCATTAACGTTTATTTATTTGCTTAGAAGCCATGTCATTATCAGAAATTATACACTTATCACTCTCCTGCTTTAATCTTAATCAAATGACTAATCACGCAAGTCTTTTTGTGGTTGTTGAGGGGAGATTTACAAATTCATTCATCTAGACATCATGTACAGTGAGACATCTTTATAGTCTTTATATACAGGGAAGATTGATCATGACAATATGATGTAAGAGGGCTAGCTTGTTAATGGTTAAGAAGTTATCTTAAGGTTACATAATATGTTTGCATAAACCATGATTTATTGAAAGTAACTTGTGGTGTACCACAGGGTTCAGTGTTAGGCCCTTAAAGGTTTGCACTGTATATAAATTATATTTGTAATGTCTTATATTAAAAGTTGCATTTGTTGCTGACACAAATTTAGATTGTTCTGTAAAACATTTGAAAAAGGCTTCTAACTTAACATTTTAAAGAAATTGTTTGATGTGTATTGATTTTAGTAAAAGTGTCAAATATTTCATAATCGAGGAACTGTTAATCATGAATATGTAAGTAAAATGTTTGGTGTAATTGATCAATTATGTTGGAAAGCACATTAATAATGTTAAAATCAACTACATAAAACTACAAATATATTGAATCAGAATATTTTCTATTGTTCTGTAATATGTTGATTATAGTGTGGCAGTATGAGGAAACTTACCATAACGAAAATAAACGGAAATCCCGATTGATTGTATCAATTTAATTATAACAAGCCAACCAATAAATCATTGTAATAATGTCTGTGGTTTAAGTTCATTCATTGACTCTCTGAATCAGTGCTTGTTGTTAGTATTTCTTGATTATTTTATGCTAATTACTTTTCATATATTTCTTTTGACGACTTTGGCTGTTTCTATACTCATTGAAAAAGCGTGCGAGTTGCTGGGCAGATTACAACATTTGACAAAATGTGTTAAAACTACGAAACGTGCAGTAAAATATATATCAGTTTTACCACACGCTCCTGTTAAATGCTTTTACACCATACATCATATCCAGTAGGGTTAGTCAGTAATTAAAAGCAAGGGTGTAGTAGGTTTGTTGCTGATATTAGTAGGAAAATAGCGTCTCTAAACTCTTAACAGCTTTGATTAACAAAGGTTTACTTTAAAGGTTCAGTAGATCATTTACTGGGACACGTGTTCGACAGAACAGCTCCCTCTAGCGATGATCAAACACATGCTCATTAAAATACTTCAGATCGACAGGTTTCACACGAGCGGCAACCACAGACAGTAAAAGAAATTGACACAGCGACCCCATTGGAACGGAATTGAGACAAGTGAAGCCCATTTTTAGCGATTTTTAGCACTTCCGTTTCTGACGCGCAGACTCAAACTAAGTTTGATGACGTCAGCAACCTGTCTGACAGATGTAAATCTTCTAGTAGCTGTGCGTGAAAACTGCCATCGTTAATCTTGCAGAGACGGCGAGCTTGAGCGGGGAGTTCTTTGGCGCGAGTGAGCAGGAGTAAATATTCTGATTAATTATTTTGTTTAGTATTTTAAAATGTAACGCCAGGGCTTGTATCTATGGGCTTCTCTCTTGACGTCTCCCCGATTGCCTGCGAGCTTCTCCTCCTGTCTGTACGGTAATTTCTCTACTGTGCGACAGAGAGTCGAGTGGTTATGACGCAATCGTTAGCCTATTTTTACAAAAACTGTTTCTACGGGGCCATAATGTAACATAGAGGTAATGGAGCCAAAAAGGCCAAGTACTGCTACAAGCTGAAGGTAGAGGAACACTTTTCTAACTCTGACCCCCGACGCATGTGGCAGGGCATCCAGGTCATCAGTGACTACAAGTCAAGCAACTGCACTCCAACGGTCACGCACGTCTCCTTCCTGAACGAGCTAAATGACTTCTATGCTCGCTTCAACAGCGACAGTAAGGAGACGGCCACCAAAATCACACCCTCAGCAGACCACCAACCTCTCAAACTCACCTCCACAGATGTCCACACTGCACTGAGCCGGATCAACGCACGCAAGACTGCTGACCTGATGGCATTCCTGGACGTGTGCTTAGGGCATGTGCAGAGCAGCTTGCAGGGGTCTTCACAGACATTTTCAAACTGTTCCTCACCCAAGCAACTGTGCTAACATGTTTTAAGTCCACATCCATTCTGCCAGTACTGAAACACTCCTCCCCAACGTGCCTGAATGACTATCGCCCCGTAGCACTCACACCCATCATCATGAAGTGCTTCGAGCGACTGGTCCTAGCACACCTCAAGGACTGCCTCCCCCCCACACTGGACCCACACCAATTTACCTACTGCAGGAATAGCACAGAGGATGCAGTATGCACAGTGCTGGACTCTGCACTCATACACTTGGACAATAACAACACGTATGTTAGGATGTTGTTTGTTGACTTCAGTTCAGCATTTAACACCGTCATTCCCTCCAAGCTGACCACAAAACTTGGAGACCTGGACATTAACACCTCCCTCTGCAACTGCATTATGGACTTTCTGACCAACAGGCCTCACTCAGCATGTTCAGTCAGGCCACACCCACTCCGCCACCATCACACTTAACACTGGCGTACCACAGGGCTGTGTGCTGAGCCCATTCCTTTACTCCCTTTACATCCACGACTGCAAGCCTGTGCATGGATCCAACTCCATCATTACGTTTGCAGACGACACCACGGTGATTGGCCTCGTCACAGACAACGATGAGACTGCCTACAGGGAAGAGGTACAGCACCTGGCCACATGGTGCGCTGACAATAACCTGCTCCTTAACACCAATAAGACTAAGGAGCTCATTGTGGACTTCAGGAAGAAGAAAGGAAGCACGCATGACCCCATCCACATTAACGGGATGGTTGTTGAACGTGTCTCCAGCTTCAAGTTCCTGGGAACCACCATCTCGGAGGAACTGTCCTGGACTACACACACCTCCAGCCTGGTCAAGAAGGCTCACCAGCGCCTCTTCTTCCTCAGGACACTGAAGAAGAACCAGCCGCTTCATCCATCCTGGTGAACTTCTACCGGTGTGAGATCGAGAGCATCCTGACCATTGCATCACAGTCTGGTATGGGAACTGCTCAGTGACTGACCGCAAGGCACTGCAGAGGGGGGTGAAAACTGCCCAATGCATCACAGGCACACCACTTCCTGCTCTTGAGGACATCCAGAGGAAACGCTGTCTACGTCGAGCTCGCAGCATTCTCAAGGACTCCTCTCACCCTGACCACAGACTGTTTAACCTCCTGCCCTCCGGGGGGCGCTTCAGGAGCCTCCAGACAAGGACCAGCAGATTCAGGAACAGCTTTTTCCCTACAGCTATCTCCTTGCTGAACTCTGCCCTCTGACACCCCCCCACACACACACACACCATACACGTGCACACACACCATACACGTGCACACACACACACACACACACAGACTCCTCCCCCTCTTCAACACTACATCTGACTGATTTATTTATTTATTAAAAACAAGCTAAAAACAGTAACTTGTTATTACTTGCACTACTGTCTGTTCATCCAGAAACACTGAGTAATCCATTGTCACACTGAAATATTTTCTGTGCACTTTACTGTCCATTGCACTAGTGTAATTATGTTCATATGTTCATAGTTCTGCCTATAGTGTACATACACTTTTACATAATCCACCTGTTTAGTATGTTCATAGCACACCTATCTCTATATCATGCTTATAGTATTTAAAATCTGTAAATAATGTCTATAATACTTATCTGTATAGTTATTGTACATATTATAGACCTTGTATATTCTGTACTTCTGCTTATTGCACTTCTGGTTAGATGCTAACTGCATTTCGTTGCCTTGTACCTTACATGTGCAGTGACAATAAAGTTAAATCTAATCTAAACTTGCAGATGACACAGCCATCTTTTTAAGTGACCGAAACCAAATTGGGACTGCAGTAAATAGTATCAAAAAATTTAGTGATGTATCAGGGTTGGTAATACACCCATAAATATATTAGAAATCAAATTTCATGCTCGGTTCCACTGCTGGAAAGTTTTTTTGGTATTCAACCATGGGTGATTTAAATTGGGAAAAGGCAAATACTACTATTTATAAATATTGTATTAATAATAAAATAAAAGAAGTTTCATTTAAAATTTTACATCAAATTTATCCTGTTAAAGATACGCTAAGAAGATTTAAAATAAACATAGAAGAGTCTTGTGACTTTTGCCAATCAAATAGGGAGACTATTTTTCCTTTATTTTATCACTGTATGTACACAAAAAAATGTTGGTCTGATTTGGAAGAATTTATAATCACAAAATTGAATGAAACATTTTTGATGTCATGTTATACTTTTATTTATGTGGTTTGTCCAAAAATTTAATTTTTGTTATTCAACTGTTTATTATCTTCGGAAAATACCATATTCACAAATGTTAATGGTCTAATTCAAAACCTAGCTTTAATGTATTTCATCTGGACTTTAAACATATTACAAAACAATAGAAAACATGCAAAATATGAAGGCTACAAGAACATTTCATCTCCCGAAGGAACTGAATATATTTAAATTTTCCACTTCTATAAATTAATATGTTATTATCCTCTGGTCTGTACATTTATTTTTTGTTGAGCAGGTTGCACAGTATTTGTAGTGTTCTCTGTAGCTATTGTCCTGTGCATTGTTCATAATAAAGTTTGAAAAAAGCAGTGGACATGTTATTATGTAGCACAGAAACCCCTCATTCTGAATTGACGCCCCAGTGAGGTAGAGAACAGACGCGTGCAGCGGCCAGCAGGGGGCGCCACAACAACACACCAAACACTGCTCGAGTTTAATCATGTAGAAACTACTATTTTGTTTACATAGCTATGAAGAACAAACAACTCAATGAATATCACACACGAGGAACAGTTTAGTGTAATTATAATCACGGAGACTCTGTTTGACGTCTGCATTACATCTGCAAGACGTCTGCTATCAGATGTCAAACAGACGTTTAGAAGATGTCTTTAAGAGGTTTAAAACTGATATCATAGAGACGTCTATCGGATGTTAAACAAGGCAGATGTTTAACAGATATTTGTAGTTTTATATGTAAGTAGTGTAATAGCACAGATCATCCTCTTCCTGCTGGGGAACACAATAAGAATGTTCTCTCCAGGATAACCTAAAACTAACCAAAAAAATGAATGTTTCTCCAGCGCTTTTTCAAACATGAGAGGGTTTAATGCATCTCTCCTCTCTGTTATATGTCCAGGTGTTCTCTCCAGAGTAGATATTTCTTCTGAAAGTGTTGCACTGGATGGGGTTTTGGGGCAGTTGCAGATTGCTCTTAAGATCCCCCCCCCCCCCCCCCCCCCCCCCGGGTTTATGTTAATGATCCCCTCCCCGGTCGAGGCGCGTTCACTGGAGGTGTGTGTGTGTGTGTGTGTGTGTGTGTGTGGATCAGCATGGAGACTCCGCACGCCAGCTCTGGAGGGAGAAACTGGGTTTAATTCATTCTTCGCGGAGGAGCAGCGCGCACGAGGAGCGATGAAGCGGGATCTGTTGATCTTTGTTTTCGGGTGGTTCAGACTCCCGTGGCTCGTGGATTGTTTCGTTGTTCATGTGAGTGAGGATGCGGGACCGGGCACCGTGATCTCCGGTCTGGAGGGACGCGCCGCCTGCGCGCTGGAGGAGCTCATCGTGCCGCGGTTCGCGGAGAGCTTTCTGCGCCCGGACGCGGGTGTGCTGACCCTCTCGAGTGCTTTGAACTGCGACGAGGTTCTTTTGAACCCGTTCGGTGTGTACGCGGTCGTGGAGTGCGCTGATAACGCGTCGGGTTTCAGACACCTTGTAACCAGCCAGTATGATGTGCACGTTCACGGGAAGAACTGCGCGAGGGTACGCAAACGGGAAGAAAAGCTGGATATGGAGATTATAAGTTTGATAGACACTTCTGAGTGCCTTGAGGCGGACACTGCTGTTTTCCGGGTGTTTGATGTGTTACCGGGCAACCCGACGCGCTGTAATATAACCGGGACTTCAGCGCTTTACATCTCCAATGGGCTGCTGTTTACTTCCGCTCCGCTGTGTTTCACTCGCGACTCTTTGATGGAGTTTCAGCTGCGCTGCGCGGGACACGAAAGTAGCGCACGTTCTGGTCTCGCGCATGCGCACTGGCGCGTGGGCCGTGGCCCGTTCACGCAAACACACCTGAGGAAGTTACTGCAGCGGGCGGCGCGTTCAAACTCCGGTCTGCTGAGCAGGAGGAAGAGGAACGTCAACAATAACCCTCAGTTCCAGCCTCCCATGTATCAGGTGACCGTTCCAGAGAATCAACCAGCTGGGACTTTTGTTGTTGTTTTAAAAGCATTTGACCCGGATGAGGGTGAAGCTGGACGGCTGGAATACTTCTTAGAGGCTCTGTTTGATAGTCGCTCCAACAATCTCTTCACTGTGGACTCGTCAAGCGGACTCGTCTCCACCGTGGAGATACTAGACAGAGAAACGAAGGACACGCATGTGTTCAGGGTCACAGCAGTTGATCGTGGAACGCCTCGACGTACAGCCATGGCAACTCTTACCGTAACAGTCAGTGATACGAACGATCACGACCCTGTATTTGAGCAGCAGGACTATAAAGAGAGCGTGAGAGAAAATCTGGAGATTGGTTACGAGGTTCTGACTGTACGGGCCACGGATGGCGACGCTCCCGTTAACGGAAACATCCTTTATCATTTGCTGTACAACAATGGCACTAACGATGTGTTTGAGATCGATTCTCGGTCTGGTGTTATTCGCACACGAGGACTGGTCGATCGCGAAATGGTCGAATCCTATGTGCTTCTAGTCGAAGCCAACGACCAAGGACGAGATCCCGGCCCTCGAAGCGCGACGGCGACCGTACATATCATCGTAGAGGACGATAACGACAACGCACCGCAGTTCAGCGAGAAACGCTACATCGTTCAGGTTCCCGAAGACTTGACGCCGAACACCGAAATCCTGCAGGTGACGGCGACAGATCAAGACCGCGGGAACAACGCCGTCGTCCATTTCAGCATCATGAGTGGCAACACAAGAGGACAGTTTTACATCGACGCCCAAACGGGAAAATTAGATTTGGTGAGCCAGCTGGACTACGAGATGAATAAAGAGTATACGCTTCGCATTCGAGCGCAAGATGGTGGACGCCCGCCGCTCTCCAACATCAGCGGCCTCGTCACAGTTCAAGTACTGGACGTTAACGACAACGCTCCGATATTTGTCAGCACTCCATTCCAAGCTACGGTTCTGGAGAATGTTCCAGTTGGATATTCCGTCATTCATATTCAAGCCATAGACGCCGATGCGGGAGATAATTCCCGTTTGGAATATCGTCTCACAGAGACCACGCCCAACTTCCCATTCACCATCAACAACAGCACCGGCTGGATCGCCGTAGCATCAGAACTGGACAGAGAAAGCGTAGACTTCTATAGCTTTGGAGTAGAGGCTCGAGACCACGGAACGCCGGCCATGTCCTCGTCCGCGAGCATCAGCATGACTATACTAGACGTCAATGACAACAACCCTGAGTTCACGCAAAAGGCCTACTACATGCGTCTAAACGAGGACGCATCCGTAGGAACGAGCGTCGTCACCGTGTCCGCCGTCGATCAGGATATCAACAGCGTTGTTACGTATCAGATCTCGACTGGGAATACTAGAAACCGATTTTCCATCACTAGCCAGAGCGGCGGAGGCCTGATAACCCTCGCTCTACCGCTGGACTACAAGCTGGAAAGACAGTACGTCCTCACCGTAACGGCGTCAGACGGGACACGCTTCGACACGGCTAAGGTTTACGTTAACGTAACAGACGCTAACACTCACAGGCCGGTTTTCCAGAGTTCGCATTACACGGTCAACATCAACGAGGACCGGCCTGTTGGGACGACTGTAGTGATGATTAGCGCGACAGACGAGGACACGGGCGAGAACGCTCGAATCACGTACTTCATGGACGACAGCATCCCGCAGTTTAACATCGATTCAGATAGCGGTGCTGTAACCACGCAGATGGAGCTCGATTACGAAGATCAAGTTTCCTACACGCTCGCCATCACAGCTCGAGACAACGGCATCCCGCAGAAATCCGACACCACGTACTTGGAGATCCTGGTGAATGACGTTAACGACAACTCGCCCGTGTTCCTTCGCGACCGCTACATGGGATCAGTCATGGAGGACATTCCCACCTTCACCAGCGTCCTGCAGGTGTCCGCGACCGACCGAGACTCGGGCCTCAACGGACGCATCTTCTACACCTTCCAGGGCGGAGAAGACGGAGACGGAGACTTCATCATCGAGTCCACGTCGGGGATCGTACGAACCCTGCGACGTCTTGACCGAGAAAACACGCCCATTTATAACCTCCAAGCCTTCGCGGTGGATAAAGGTGTCCCGCCGCTCAAGACACCAGTTGATATCCAGGTGACCGTTTTAGACGTAAACGACAACCCGCCTGTGTTCGAGAAAGATGAGTTTGACATCTTCGTGGAGGAGAACAGTCCCATCGGGCTCGTGGTGGCCCACATATCTGCCTCAGACCCAGACGAAGGCAGCAATGCACAAATCATGTACCAGATCGTCGAAGGCAACATCCCTGAGGTCTTCCAGCTGGACATCTTCTCCGGCGAGCTCACCGCTCTGACCGACCTCGACTACGAGACGCGTTCGGAGTATATCATCGTAGTTCAAGCCACATCTGCGCCTCTGGTCAGCAGAGCCACGGTCCACATCAAACTCATCGACAAGAACGACAACATCCCCGTCCTCAAGAACTTCCAGATTATATTTAACAACTACGTAACCGATAAGACCAGCAGCTTCCCGTCGGGTGTGATCGGCCGGATCCCGGCTCACGACCCGGACATCTCCGATCAGCTCCACTACAGCTTCCAGGCCGGGAACGAGCTGAATTTGGTGCTTCTGAACCAGAGCACCGGAGAGATCCGACTCAGCCGAGCCCTGGACAACAACAGACCGCTGGAGGCGTCCATGAAGATCTCCGTCTCGGGTGAGAACCTGCTCCAGATCTTTCAGTGTGCTTGATTAGCAGTTTTGTAGGACTGAGTGCTTGCGTGACATCTGTGCATTTGTAGGTCGGCAGTGATGTATAATACATGACCTTTGCTCCGAGGTGCAGTGGCTCGGTATTAATAAATGAGTGAGTGAATGCACTGCGGGACACGGATGTGGGTTTAGCAGATCTGTCTCCATTTCCTTCAGGTTATTTGACATTGAAGCAGATCCAGTGTAGTGCACATTAACCGCTAGTCCTGAATGTACAGCGGTCGCTCTTCACGTGATTGCGTGACTGTGGCCTGATGGAGAAACACGCTCGGTTGCATTCATCATTTTTGTTCATTCTGACAGAAAAGATGCATTTCAGGCCAATTACTGTGAGACAAAACTCCAGGAATAGGTCTGGTTTCCAGAGTTTTAATGGTGCTGACAGAAATACTCACTCAGCCACTGATGTTTAATCATGTTCAGATCTAGGTTTACTCTGTGTTTACAGGGTTCAATAGAAACGATGCTTTGTGCTTCATTTTTTCTGCCTACTTTTACATGCTTAACAAAAAAATTTATATATATATATATAAACTGTCTAATTTCTAATTTTTATATATTTTTTTTAAGCATGTAAAGGTAGGCAGAACAAATGAAGTACAAAGCATCGTTTCTGATCTATCAACAATTTTTATCCCATTCTAACTGAACAAAACCTCACTTAGATTTGCTAACGTTTGAATCAGCAGAATTGTTGAGGTTTATGTTCAGTATGTGACACAAAGACCAAATGTTGAAGTTTGAGGGCCATAATATCATGTAAAATATCAAAATCTGGTGCAGTGTATCCACTGGCCCTCTAAGGCCCCGGGCATCGGGACACACTTATTGTTGAGCCCTGCTTTACATGCAGTTCAGCGCTTCAGCTGCTCTTTGTGTCTGTGAGGGTCAAAGGTCAGATGGCCAGCGTAGATCATCTTAGCATAGCTGTAAGAGCCGTTAGCAGCCGATAGCCCAGCGCCATGACTTGTTTTCCTAGTGTTGAGCCCCGAGAGCATCTTTAATGAAAGAGGAAGAGTCCCTAGTGACACATGAGCGTGTGTGTGTGTGTGTGATTATAGATCGATTCATACGTGTGTAACAGCTGCTGCTGCGTCTCAGCCAATCAGAGAGCAGCACTCATCGCTCGCATCACACCTGCTGAGAGAGAGATAAAAATACTGCTGAGGAGGAGTGTGGCACACTAGAGGTGTGTGTGTGTGTGTGTCAGATGGGACTTGTTTCCTGTTTGATGATTAATATCTTGATTAATAATATGTTTCAGTCTGATTAACATTATAATCTCTTCTGTCGATGGGAAGGTTTGGATTCTTCTGATTAATGCACTCAGGTCTTTTATTAAGAGATGCGCTACTTTGCAAATATTATAATAGGGTTTAATAAAATAACTAACAGATTGATACACATTTTAAAAGGTTTTTTTTTTGTAAATAAAATAACATCTATGTTAATTCAACTTTAATTGTTATAATATAATGTACATATAAAACATATAAATTCATTATTAATTTCTGATGTATGTGTGGTCAGTTTTGACTAGATGAATGTTTTATAAGTAATTCACTCAGTAAATAAACAGAACATTTTTATAAAAATGTGAAATTCAATGTAAAACTATAGTAAACAAGTCCATAAATTAATGATTGTTTTTAATCATTTACAGTCCTTGTTTTTATTTAAAAACAAAAAGGTGCTAAACAAACATGATGTAAATCTAAAAGATGTTCAAATGTGTGCAATGTAGAGACACAAGAATATTGCTGGGAATAAAAATTTCTCAGGGCAAGTGTTGTTTTTATACTGTTCTAGTGTATAAAGTATATTTAGGTTTTAGTCACTTTATGTTTTGTGCTTTTATAACTATTTAAAAAAAAATGTCTTTCTGCATCTGTTGGACTCGTGTGCAGTGTTTCAGGCAGTGGTTGTTCAGACGTATATTGTGTAGATCAGTGTTTGTGGTTCAGATGAACATGTTTCCAGCATCTGTTTGACAGATTATGAGATGCTGATGTGTCTTTTCCCTGCTGCTGTAAATCTTCAGGGTAAATAGCAGTAAAGCCTTCGCTGATCAAACGCTGGGAATGGATTTGTGCTCATGAGCGTTACGCTGATCTCACCAGCTCACAAATACACATGCTTTTAGATATTCAGTGTTCATTGCTCCTCTGGTCTCTCAGTTTAATGTTCAGATTCACCATGAGTTCGATCAGCTTCCCCAAACTTTCTTATTAGTATTCAAAGTGACATGCGAGTATCATGCGAGGCGAACACTGCGTCACAGTTCTGTATTTCTGTTGAAGTGAGACACTAGAAAGAGTAGATCATAGATCAGCTGTCAGTTCCCTGAAGATCTGTGAAGGCCGTGGGTTCCTGCTAAAGGTTTTAGGTTTAGATGTTCCAGTGCTTATCAGCTGATGATTAATGCGCATCTCGTCAGTAAAGCCGGTTCTCTAATCAGCGGTAAATTCCATCAGGTGCGTGATTTCACATAGAGCAGCTGTTACTACACAGAGCCGTTGTTAACTGAGAAGATGCGCAAATCCACGTTCATTTTCAGCGTTTCTTTGCGCATCTTCTCAGTTAACAACGGCTCTGTGTAGTAACAGCTGCTCTATGTGAAATCACGCACCTGAGGGAATTTACCGCTGATTAGAAACCGGCTTTACTGGCGAGATGCGCATTAATCATCGGTCGATATATATTGTGCACCCCTAGTACAGTTTACATTATATTTGTGGTGTGGATTTCGCTATTCTTATAGTAAGAGCGATAATTAGAACTGTATGGTTATATATATTTTTAGTTATCGGTATAGTTTACTCTATAGTTGTGGTGTGGCTTTCACTATTCTCATAGTTAGAGCGATTATTAGAACTGTGTGGTTATATATCGTTATAGTTTACGCTATAGTTGTGGTGTGGATTTCGCTATTCTCATAGAGCGATTATTAGAACTGTGTGGTTATATATCGTTATAGTTATCGGTATAGTTTACGCTATAGTTGTGGTGTGGATTTCGCTATTCTCATAGAGCGATTATTAGAACTGTGTGGTTATATATCGTTATAGTTATCGGTATAGTTTACGCTATAGTTGTGGTGTGGATTTCGCTATTCTCATAGAGCGATTATTAGAACTGTGTGGTTATATATCGTTATAGTTTACGCTATAGTTGTGGTGTGGATTTCGCTATTCTCATAGAGCGATTATTAGAACTGTGTGGTTATATATCGTTATAGTTTACGCTATAGTTGTGGTGTGGATTTCGCTATTCTCATAGAGCGATTATTAGAACTGTGTGGTTATATATCGTTATAGTTATCGGTATAGTTTACGCTATAGTTATGGTGTGGATTTCGCTATTCTCATAGAGCGATTATTAGAACTGTATGGTTATATATATTTATAGTTATCAGTATAGTTTACGCTATAGTTGTGGTGTGGATTTCACTAATCTCATAGTTATAGTTTCACTAATCTCATAGTTCGCTATTCTCATAGAGCGATTATTAGAACTGTGTGGTTATATATATTTATGGTTATCGGTATAGTTTACGCTATAGTTGCGGCATTATTATATTACGGCATTATGGGGAAGTTGTGGCCTAATGGTTAGAGAGTTGGACTCCCAATCGAAAGGTTGTGAGTTCGAGTCCCGGGCCGGCAGGAATTGTGGGTGGGGGGAGTGCATGTACAGTTCTCTCTCCACCTTCAATACCACGACTTAGGTGCCCTTGAGCAAGGCATCGAACCCCCAACTGCTCCCCGGGCGCCGCAGCATAAATGATGCCCACTGCTCCGGGTGTGTGCTCACAGTGTGTGTGTGTGTGTGTTCACTGCTCTGTGTGTGTGCATTTCGGATGGGTTAAATGCAGAGCAGAAATTCTGAGTATGGGTCACCATACTTGGCTGAATGTCACTTCACTTGTGGTGTGGATTTCGCTATTCTCATAGAGCGATTATTAGAACTGTGTGGTTATATATCGTTATAGTTATCAGTATCAGCGATTATTAGAACTGTATGGTTATATATATTTATAGTTATCGGCATAGTTTACGCTATAGTTGTGGTGTGGATTTCGCTATTCTCATAGAGCGATTATTAGAACTGTGTGGTTATATATCGTTATAGTTATTGGTATAGTTTACGCTATAGTTGTGGTGTGAATTTCGCTATTCTCATAGAGCGATTATTAGAACTGTATGGTTATATATATTTATAGTTATCGGTATAGTTTACGCTATAGTTGTGGTGTGGATTTCACTATTCTCATAGAGCGATTATTAGAACTGTGTGGTTGTATATCGTTATAGTTATTGGTATAGTTTACTCTATAGTTGTGGTGTGGATTTCGCTATTCTCATAGAGCGATTATTAGAACTGTGTGGTTGTATATCGTTATAGTTATTGGTATAGTTTACTCTATAGTTGTGGTGTGGATTTCGCTATTCTCATAGAGCGATTATTAGAACTGTGTGGTTGTATATCGTTATAGTTATTGGTATAGTTTACGCTATAGTTGTGGTGTGAATTTCGCTATTCTCATAGAGCGATTATTAGAACTGTGTGGTTGTTTATAGTTATTGGTATAGTTTACGCTATAGTTGTGGTGTGGATTTCGCTATTCTCATAGAGCGATTATTAGAACTGTATGGTTATATATATTTATAGTTATCGGTATAGTTTACGCTATAGTTGTGGTGTGGATTTCGCTATTCTCATAGAGCGATTATTAGAACTTCATCATGAAAGTATTCTCTTAGTGTTCAAGTGATTATTAAAACTGTTATGGTTATTAGTTATCTTCACTGTAGTTGTTATAGTTATTTTATTTATCATTATTGTTAGTTATCATGATCATTATAGTTGTTTTAATTATCATTGTTATAGTTATTGTTATAGTTATTTTAATTATCGTTGTAGTTATTGTTAGTTATCATCATGATTATAATTATTTTAGTTATAGTTGTTATTGTTCTGGTTATTGTTAAAGTTAGTTATTTTAGTTATCAGTATTTTATTGTTACCATTATAATTATTTTATTTATCATTACCGTTATCGTTATTGTAATAGTTATTTTACTTGTTGTAGTGATCACTATAGTTATGATTATAGTTATTGTTTGTTTTTATAGTTGTCGTTCCTGGTGTGAATGTAACTTTAGTTGAAGTAATGGCCTTGTTTGGCTATTAATGGAACGCTGTAGTGTTTTATCGTATGGCTGTTGCGTGGTTTGAATGTCCAGCGTGTTACAGTGTGTTTTATGTTGGTCAGGCTGGCTTGAGTCTCTGGTCTGTGTGCTGAGTGTGTTTCTGAGGTCATCAGTCAGAACTTCACCTCCCCGTGTTCACCTTCACTCTCTCTCTCTCTCTCTCTCTCTCTCTCTCTCTGCTGTTGTGTGTGTGTCTCTCGCCCCTCCTCCATGTCTTTCAGTGTCTTTTCTCTTGCTTGTGAATAATGCCACTGAGAAATGCTTTTGTTAAGCGCTGAGTCGCCATGACGACCTCAACAGAGCCTGAGA
Source organism: Carassius carassius (assembly GCF_963082965.1). Lineage (NCBI taxonomy): Eukaryota > Metazoa > Chordata > Actinopteri > Cypriniformes > Cyprinidae > Carassius > Carassius carassius. The sequence goes on from NC_081802.1 coordinate 503,160, forward strand.
AATGCCTGCTGGGTGGGGCGGGTCACAGCGCCAGTGTGTGTGTGTGTGACGACCCGCGGGCCTTTTAACATGCTAATGCATTGAGACTCTCAGGCCTCCTGGATGGCCTCTATAATGAAGAGTAATGTGAAGAATGTGTGTGTGTGTGTGTGTGTGTGTGTGTGTGTGTGTGTGTGTGAGAGGCCACAAATAAATACAAATGACCCAGGAAACGTCCTTTGAGTGTGCGAGTGAGTGTGTGTGAGTTTGAGTTAGTGTGTGTGTGTCGTCGTCTTGTTTCCTGTTTAAACAGTCAGACTGCAGTTCTCTGGTCAGCTCTGCAAACACACACATGACACTGGATCTTGATCGTCAAACTCATGCTGGATCTGTGCTGCTTCGGTCCATGTGTAACAGCAGGGAAATGTGTTGCGTGGGAGGTGCGAGTGTGTGTGTGTGTTGTTTGCGTCTCTTGATGGCTGTGAGTGGCTCTGAGCTCTTGATTTGCTGAAGGTGTTTGTGAGCAGACTCAGGCTGTCCTGATACTGATTGATTCAGTCCTGATGAACACATCTGTCCTGCTACTGCAGCTGTGAGGAGAATGGATTTGTGCCGTGTGATTGGCTGATGAGGGAGGAGTAGCCCCGCCCCCCTGCTGAGTGCACTTTCTTCCACGCTGAGCACAGGTTGAGGAAATGCTCCTGAAGTTCCCATGACAACACAAACTCACTATTACGCACGCGCGCACACACAAACACACACACACACACACACACTCACTATAATGCACGCACACACTCACTCACACACACACACACACTCACACAAACTCACTATTATGCGCGCACACACTCACACACACACACACTCACTATTGTGCGCGCACACACACACTCACACACACTCAAACAAACTCACTATTATGCACACACACACACACACACACACACTAACTCACTATTATGTGCACACACACACTCACACTAACTCACTATTATGCACACACACACACACAAACTCACCATTACGCGCACAAACACAAACTTGGTCATGAATCTATCTATCTATCTATCTATCTATCTATCTATCTATCTATCTATCTAGGGAAGTCGTGGCCTAATGGTTAGAGAGTTGGACTCCCAATCGAAAGGTTGTGAGTTCGAGTCCCGGGCCGGCAGGAATTGTGGGTGGGGGGAGTGCATGTACAGTTCTCTCTCCACCTTCAATACCACGACTTAGGTGCCCTTGAGCAAGGCATCGAACCCCAAACTGCTCCCCGGGCGCCGCAGCATAAATGGCTGCCCACTGCTCCGGGTGTGTGCTCACAGTGTGTGTGTGTGTGTGCACTTCGGATGGGTTAAATGCAGAGCATGAATTCTGAGTATGGGTCATGTCACTTTCACCTTTTCTTTTTCACTTTATCTATCTATATATTGTTCTTTCATTCTATCTGTCATCTGCAACACTGTAGCAACCATTTTGAACACCCTAGTAACTGCATAGCAACCATCTAGAACACCTTAGCAACCTCTCTGTTGTGTATTTTATTGATATTGTAAAAGTTTTCCATTTATATTGTCACAAATGTTCAAGGAAGACATTGCAAACAGAAAACAGTGTGAGACAGGAAGAGCAGCAGACTCATCTCTGAACACTGAAACACTGCAGACCTGCGGCTCCAGGGGGATTCTGGGAGTTTTACATGAGGCTGATGATGAGATGATGATGGGGAATGTATCTGACACACACACACACACACACACACTGGCTGCTCGATTACAGTGTTCAGCTGCTGCAGTGCATTGTGGGAGCCTCCAGCGCTGGTTTCTCCTCAGGTTTCACCTGCCGCTCGGAGAGATTGTGCTTCTCACGTCTCTATTGAGTTTGAAAGAGTGTGAGAGTGAAACACAGACGGGTTCAGACTGATGTCATGATGTTCACGTCTGAGCTGTGATTGGCTGAGTGAAGTGGCGTCATGTTTGTATGATGATCCATCCACATGAACTCATTTAAGCGAACCATGCCCAAATGATTCATCAAATCATGCAAATGAATGATTCGTTTTGGTATATCATTCCAGTGAATCAATTAATTTATGTGAACTGTCCAAATTAGCTGATTAATTTAAATGAATAATACAAACAAACCCATTTACTTAAGTGAACCAGCCAAATGAACTGATTCATTATAAGTGAACAGTCCAAACAGGAGTGCCTTTCACCAAAAGCTTCGTTAGCTAATAATTGTAGCAAGTTCAGTTGAACTCTATTGATAACGAGATACAGATGACAGAACTTGCGACCAGTTACTTTTAGGAAACAAACTCCTAATTCATTTAAGTGAACTGTACAAATTAACCGATTTATTTAAGTGAAACAGGCTGAAATGAACCAGTTTATTTAAGCGAACCATGCAGATGAATCAATTCACTTAAATGGACCATCAAAATGAGCTAATTCATTATAAGTGAACACTCCAAGAGAAAAGATTCATTTAAGAGAAATGTCTAAATGATCAGTGCTGCGTTTCCCAAAAACATCGTAAATCAGAGTAGATTGGAGACCCATTCCCACCAAACTTAGCTTACGATGATTTTGGAAAACACAGCCCAGATTTGTTTAAGTGAATCATTCAAATTAACAGAATCATTTAAGTGAACAGACCAAATGAACAGATTCATTTAAATAAACTGCAAGAATTAACCAATTCATGTAAGTGAACTGGGCTTAAATGAACCCATTTTATTTAAGTTAACCATCCTTATGAACAGAATCTTTTAAGTGAGCCATCAAAATGAAAAGTAAATGAGTTTGTTGAGGTGAAACATCTGAATGAACAGATTCATTTAAGGGAAAAGCCCACATAAGCCAGTGGATTGAAGTGAGGAGTCTGTGTGATCGTGAAGATTGTAGTGTGTGTGTGTGTGTGTGTGTGTGTTCATGTGTCTTGCGTGTTTGTATGTAGGTTAATGTTGTAAACTCAGGTCGCTCCGTTGGCCTCATTCCTCAGTCTTTTTGTGTTTGCTGTAAAACATGTACGTCTCAGTAAATCTCCATCATCACGCACTGCTTCTCTTCATCTGTTGGTTTGAGCTCAGTATTTTCAGAAAGAGTCGATCGTTCAGTGCTGATGTGATTCTTGCTCCTGACAGGCTCTTATTAGCGTGACAAACATGAAAAGTTTTATTAAAACCTATCAATAAACAGCATAAAAAATCTCCAGACTTGATGATGAGATGCAGTTTACGGCTCGTTTCTGAACTGCTGAACCATGACCTACTAAACACAGAGAATAGACATCTACAGGAACCTCTGATCAGGAGAAAATATGCTGAATAATAATTAAAATTCCCAGTTTCATGTGTATTTATTTATTTATGATGCAGGTCCTATATAGTAAACATATTTAAATATACTAATTTAATTTATTTTTATTATATATATATATATATATATTTTTTTTTTTCTTGGTTAACTAGATATTAGATAAAATCCTAAAAACTTAGCTGGAAATTAATTATAAGTAAGAAATTATGTCTTGGCAATTAACTAGAATTAAATATTATTGAAACTAAAACTGATGTAAAAATAATTTAAAGCTAAATAGAAATATTAAAATAAACAACACATTTTATGAATCAACAAATTGTTTTATAATGTTATAAAACAAAATGTCTAAAGCTAAAATTTAAATGAGAATTGAAGCGAATTCAAAATAATAATAAGTGCTATAATAATATATTAAAATAATACTGATTGTTGTTGAGTTAAGACGTCTCAAATATATCAGCTGTAGAAGATCAACTGAAATCTTGTCATATTTTTGTGTGTATAATGATTACTGGTAAGTCGCTTTGGATAAAAGCATCTGCTAAATGACTAAATGTAAATGTAATGAGCTGCACTAGTTAACGAGGGTGTGTTCAGTGAGGACTAGTTCTTCTTCTTATTAACGTGTTTGTTTGTGTTGCTGTTTCTCTAGTGTGTGTGTGTATGTGTGTGTGTTTGATTGAGTGTATTGTGAGGTGTTTGTGCTCGCGCTGCATGGTTCCCAGCATCCCTTTCTCTGTGTTTGGACCCTCATCACATGTTTATTGGCAGGCGGCTCGGTTTATTTGCATCCGGGTGGATTGGAGGAGTATTCAGTCAATTAGCGATCACTGTTAGATTGTGCTGAAGGAGACACTGCTCGTTAGAGCCAAAACTACAAACTACAAGATATTCAGCATTTACATTAGCTAAAGTACAGTCAAACTAAACCTGAACTACTAACAACACTGAAGAACAACCACCGAATCAGTAAATCATTTATGAACCAATTCATTTTGACCAAATGAATGGATCCATTTAAGTGTACCACCTAATTTAACCAATTTGTAAGTGAACTATCTAAATTAACCAATTAAATGAACCATTAAAAAGAAACAGGTTAATTTTAGTGAATAAACCAAATTAATGAATTTTTGTGGATGGTTCACTTGAATGAATTGGTTCATTTAGCTCTGTTAACTTAAATTAACAAGTTAATTTAAAAAGGTTCCCTTTAATGATTCCTTTCATTTGGATTGTTCCTTCAAATAAATGCATGTATTTGGATGATTCACATAAATCATGGTTTTGATCATTCACTTCAATGATTGTTCACCTAAATGGATGATTCACTCTTTAAATGAATCAGTTCAGTTGGACTTTTCACTCAGTGAATCTGTTCATTTGAATGGTTCACTTAACAGAATCGTTCCTTTGGACAATTCGCTTAAATTATTCTGTTCATGTGGACCATTTACCTAAATGAATTAATTCATGTAGATGGTTTGTTTTAAATGAATTCATACATTGGGACAGTTCCCTTTAAATAAATTAGTTTATTTGGAAAGTTCACTTAAAAGAGCACATTCATTAAACTTATTTAAGTGAATCATGCAACTGAACAATTAGTTTTGATAAATCATCCAAATGAGCCAATTCTTTTAAGTGAATCATTTGAATGGACCGATTCACATAAGTGAACTATTCAAAAGAACCAATTCATTTAAGTGAACCATTCAAATGAATGAAATTAACTTTAAGTGAAACACACAAAGGTGCTGATTATTTTAAGTGAATCATCCAGCGGAACCGATTCATTTAAGTGAACCATCACAATGAACCGATTCATTTAAGTGAACCAAATATTAAAACTAGATTCATTCTGTGAGCTTTTCCTTTGTTAGTATTGTTGCTGTTTTAAGCCGCCTGTATTACTCTGCTAAAGATCCTCTGTGTTCCTGTAGATGGCGTTCACTCGGTGTGGGCTCAGTGTCTGCTGCAGGTCACCATCATCACCGATGAGATGCTCTCCAACAGCATCACGCTGCGATTGGCCGACATGTCACAGGAGCGCTTCCTCTCGCTCCTATTGGCTCAGTTCCTGGAGGGCGTGGCCAGCGTTCTCTCGGCGTCACGTGAGGACGTGGTGGTCTTCAACATCCAGGACGACACGGACGTCAGCGCAGGCATCCTGAACGTCAGTCTGTCGGTGGCGGTTCCGAGCGAGGGGTCGCGGGGTCACGGGGTCACCCCGGCCCGGCTGGGTCGCAGCAGCGGAGGCGAGGTGGAGTTCTTGGGCTCGGAAGAGCTGCAGGAGCGGCTGTATCTGAACCGCAGTCTGCTGGCACAGATCTCCTCGCAGGAGGTGCTCCCGTTCGACGACA
>NC_081802.1:513830-561330 GCF_963082965.1 Carassius carassius
GACGTGTCTCAATCTTCTGGTGGGGGGCTTCAGGTGCGAGTGTCCCCCCGGAGGCTTCGAGAAGCCCTTCTGCCACATGAGCTCCAGGAACTTCCCTCCGCAGACCTTCATCACCTTCAAGGGTCTCCGCCAGCGCTTCCACTTCACGCTCTCGCTGTCGTGAGTATCTGTCACCAGATGAAGCCGTCAGCCGTGTTTGTTCGTTAGTCAGCGAGTCAATATCGCTTAATGAAGCTCCTTCTTCTGGATGTTTGCTCAGTGTCTCGGAAGCTTTTATCTGCTCGTCTCGAAGCGTTATATAACATTATCCAAAGCTAATATTTTTATTCCCAAACGTCAGTGTTGATCTGTCCGTGTCGAATGGGAAAACAGATGCTCTGTCCGGATGCTCCTCTGTCTCCGCTTTGCTCTTTTCTTTCTCTCTTTCTCTCACGCTCGTTTGCTGATGAATGCTCTGTCAGTGATCTGTTTAGCGTGTGTATAGACTGTGTGTTCAGGACTGATGAGAGCTGTTTTGCGCGGGTTGCTCGGCGCTGATTCTTGTGTTTCCAGGGATGTTTTCCGAAGGTTCAAAGGGTCATACTGTGAGTTTGCAGGACTTAAAACTCTCCGAAAACCTCCAAAAAGGACTTGGTGTCCATTGAAACATTAACACCTAATCGTTCACATCTACACCGAGCTTGAGTAGGAAGGAGAACTAAAAAACTTGAACATGATTTACATGTAGATGTCTCAAAAACAGAACATATTTTATTGTACAGATCAGAAGGAGGGTGTAAAGTGATCATGAGAGACTCAATTATGGCTGTTTTTGGTGCGTGAAACCTTCAGGAACGCGTTGAGAGGAGCTCGGGGAAGATATGAAATGTATGAAACGACCCCATTAACTGTGCCGGAGATAAAGGAGGATGTTGGGGTGATGCTGAAGGAGAAATCAAGGGTGTGTGTGTGTGTGTGTCTCTGGAGATGTGATTATTCTCCTCAGTAACCAGGTCAACAGCACTAAACCCCACGGCAAAACCACAGAAACATCCACGAACACACCAGCACATCACACACACGCGCTGCTTTTAAGATTTCACCGATTTTCGGTGTCATGCATTATTGCATTATTAAAAAAAATACTGACAGTAATTAATAATAATATTTATAAATATAAAAAAACCTGAATTTACAACCCACAAAACATTAATAAGCATTAAAAATAATTGTTTCTCTTGCTACATTTACATTGTATTGGTTTATCAGATGCTTTCATCCAGACGGGAGCAGAGTTTCTCCTGTGTTCGACTGCAGTGTAATAATAACAGCGCGGTGTCTGTGAACGTTAGTTTGATGGGGTCTGTTTTGTCTGTCGTGTCTCTCCTGCTGCTGCTCGCTGACCTACTTTAACTTTATAAATATGAGACGGATACCTGTGAAAATCTGCTGCCGTCGCCGCGCATCACTACAGCAGATAGATGCGGTTTGTTACTAGCGCAGTTTAATCTACTGATGTTTCTACAGCAGAAACACTGAGTTTAATCCACACACACACGTTTGCACTGCTGATGTGAACGATGGACTTAAAGATGTCCACACACACACACACACACACACACACACTCGCTCCTGGTCTGGTAATCCTCTGTAAACCTGGGTTTTCTCCGGCAGGTTTGCGACTCGAGAACCTGACGGTCTTCTGCTGTATAACGGACGCTTCAATCAGAAACACGACTTCATCGCTCTGGAGATCGTTAATGAACAGATCCAGCTCACGTTCTCCGCAGGTAAACCTGAAGTGAATTATCAGCTGACTCACGCGTCACAAGGCTGACATAACAAACATTCTTCATTGACCCTGACGTCACCTGACCCAGAAGAATGTGTGTATAATTCACCGATGTGAACTTTGACCTGCAGGAGAGACACAGACGACGGTGTCGCCCTTCCTCGCGGGCGGAGTGAGTGACGGGCGATGGCACACTGCACACGTGCACTACTACAACAAGGTGAGTAATGTGACCACAGGATGTGTCATCACCGCCGCACAGGAAGTGTCTTTCATGGGTCTCATGTCTGATGAGAAGGGTTACGTGAGGGAAATGTAGGACATATTTGTGTGTGTGGGGGGTGGGAGTGGGTGTGGCTTATTACTTTATGACCAAGACTCTCAGGCCCGCCCCTGTGCTGCTCTGATTGGCTCGTTCAAACCCACAGCTTTGAGCTCCCACACAGGGGCGCTGCCAGGAATTTTGGGCCCCATGACAAAAAAGTCTAAGGGCCCCCTCTGCGCAGCTGTTGTCACCACATCTCTAGGATCTAACTGTCCCATCAAAAGCTTCACATAACTCTAATCAAAGGCTTGCAACTGTCTTGCTGCTTGTAGTTCAATACTAGCACTAGCACAATATTTACTGCTGGTGATTTGTAAATGCAAGTCTGCACACAGTATGCATTTCACTATTTGATGCAAGATTAAAATCCACCATAAAAATGTCCTTAAAGCAACACGTTGTAACATTTTTTCTTACCTTAAAATAATGTTTCCAAAATCGTTTCAGTGGTTCATCAAGTTGTAACCTGGTGAAAGGCATATGCCTCCCTGGAATGATGCTAAGTCATCAACACAGTGGTAGCTAATTTATATGTAGTTTTCAAATTAAAATAATCATTAATTCTTTTCTCTTTAGACCAAATCAATTAAGCTTATGAGAAATTCTAATCAAGGAATACATTTGGAAATTTTTGAATAAATTATGACAATTTTAAAGGAGCTATGTGGAGGTTTTTACTTAAAAAAATCTTTAAGATAGAGTTTTCATTTGTACATGTACGAGCCAACCATGATGTAAAAAAAAGAATGACACCTCGACTGTCCACCACGGTTGCCTCTATCAGCCTGTAGGCTCAATTGTGTGTGGAGGAGTCGGGCCCGAATTGGCGCGAAAATTCACAAAATGTGACGTCATGCATGTTATCGTCTTCTTGGGCTTACAACCGTACGGCACGCCAGCCATTATAGTAAGCAGCGGCAATAGTGTTTTCAAATGGACTCTGCGGATGGAAAGAAGCGACCATCCTCCAGCACAACTCAGACACCCACGGACACTCCTCGTAAGTAAAAAAAAAAAAAAGAGCGTGCGCACTGAGAACAAGCATGAGACTGGCTGCAGTTCCTCTAACGGCCACTGGTGTCAGTAACGGTTAGAAATTTCAGAACCTACGCAATGCTCCTTTAATTTTTGGGTGAACTATCCATTTAACAGAAGTGAAAAAGGAGCAACTTATATATATACATATGTGTGCGTGTGTGTGTGTGTGTATTAAAGAAGCACAATAAGACAAATACAATAGAGATACAAATTAAACTCATTTTTCAGATACTGTAGGTTTTACTTGTATACATTTATTTAACGCCTTTTGTTGGTTAAAATTAATGACATGGATATTTAATTTGGAATGCTGCCCTTTCCAGTCGGAAGGCATGCATCAAATACTGACTCACGTTCAGTTTTCACACACCTGTTCACGTTCACTTAATCCATAACCGACTGTATTTACGTGAGATACTCTACACAATAAACATCTGGACTGCTGTGTGTGTATTTGAGCGATGAGAACTGATGGTGCGCTGTATATAAGAACCATAGACAGTAAAAGAAATGGACACAGCGACCCCATTGGAACTCAATTGAGACAAGTGAAGCCCATTTTTAGCGTTTTTTAGCACTTCCGTTTCTGACGCGCAGACTCAAACTAAGCTTGATGACGTCAGCAACCTGTCTGTAATGTAGAAGATGTAAATCTTCTTGTAGCTGTGCGTGCAAACTGCCATCGTTAATCTTGCAGAGACGGCGAGCTTGAGCGGGGAGTTCTTTGGCGTGAGTGAGCAGAAGTAAGTATTCTGATTAATTATTTTGTATAGTATTTTAAAATGTAACGCCAGTACGCCATATTAAGTTAATTGTCTGCGAGCTTCTCCTCCTGTCTGTACGGTAATTTCTCTACTGTGCGACAGAGAGTCGAGTGGTTATGACGCAATCGTTAGCCTATTTTTACAAAAACTGTTTCTACGGGGCCATAATGTAACATTTAAGAAGGTAATGGAGCCCTTTATACATTGTCGTGTATCTTTAGAAATAAATAATGGACAAATGGAGTCTTTAAACGCCTCAGATGTAAAGTTATTCGCTTTCAAAGGGATGCCAAAATGAATGGGAGTCAATGGGATGCTAACGCCAAGTGAAGTTCTGCTACAAGATGGCGGCACGCGGCCGACTTCAACTTCCGGTCGACTTCCTTCCCGCCTGATAAGAACTGAGGAAATGGAGCGCGCGCGAGAGAGAGAGAACTTCTATCAGCGTGATTCCGCCTATCCGGCCTTCATTAATTTTAAGTTAATCAACCACTAATTGTGACTCCCGGGAAAAACGGGTCGTCTGGTCACCTCATCCCTGCCCCTTCAGGTGCTGAGGCCATTGTTTTAGATTGCTAGTTTGCGTTTTATTATTTATTAGCGCGCCGTGCATTGATTGACTGCAACTAACTAAACACCGTCACTGATGAGTGCGCTAAAGCAGGACCAAACCATTTCATGCAGATACAGGGGGGTAGTCGGTCAATATGGATGTTTTATTTTTTGGTCAATGGTGATATTTAACTTTTATTGCCAAAATAAGTAAAATCAAGGACATCATTCATTTTATTATTATTTGAAATAGACTCGATGATGGTTTATATAGTGTTTAACATAATAAAACACTTTAATTAGTTTTTACCTATTTGTTGGGAATTGGGAATTGTCCTAACTTTTCCCCCCTATACGGCGCCCATGCTCCCACATGAGTGACCTGCAGCGGCCGGGTCAGCCTGAGAGGGGTCGTGACCTCTGTGTGATGAGATCATTCATTAAGCGAGGCTCGTTGTGTCTGTTGGTGTTCGTTCAAGTGGAATCAGACGAACAGATAGAAATACACCACAGATAAAGATGAAGCTCTTCACACATCTGTCTGTCTTTACCTTGATATTTTTTGTAAAAATTATTAAGTTGGCTTTAAAAAGCCAACTTGAAAAAGCCAACTTACTGAAATCCTATTTAAACTACTTCTTCTTCTTCTTCTTCTGATACTTAATTTTAAAATGTATATCCTCCTAGAGCTTTCAAGCTAAAACCACCAAACTCGGGTCAGACCTTCAGACTGGTCTGACTCGGGTTGCTATATCTTTTCTAGATGATCTGGCTTATGGTTTTCGTATACCAGACTATCAAATCCACCTAAAATGCCATAGACTTTCATTGAGGGGGTGGAAATTTTAGACAATAAGACTTATAATGTATTTTAGCTGTCCATGCCATAGCAAAGCTTAAAACTCCCTACTGAAAATACAGCTAAAACCAGCCTAAGATGATCAGTTGCTTTGGCTGGTCTCCAAAGCTGGTGGTTTTAAAGTGGTTTTGGCTACTGTCACGCTGGTCTTAGCTGGTTTTAGTTGGTGTTTTACTGAATCAACTGGTTTTAGCTGGTTTTAAACTACCATCACACTTGCTAGTCATGTTAGCATAATGCTAGAGACATGCTAGTCATACTAGCAATATGCTAGTCACTTGTTAATCATGCTAACAACATGCTAGCAACATGCAATTCACTTGCTAGTCATGCTAGCAACATGCTACAGACATGCTAATAATGCTAGCAACATGCTAGTCACTTGCTAATCGTGCTTACATGCTAGCAACATGCTACTCTCTTGCTAATCATGCTTGCAACTTTGTTAATCATGCTTACAACATGCTAGCAAAATGCTAGTCACTTGTTAATCATGTTAACATGTTAATAATTTTGCTAATCATGCTTACAACATGCTAGTCATTTGATAGTCATGATAACAACATGCTACAGACATGCTACTCATGCTAGCAACATGCTAGTCACTTGCTAGTCAAGCTAGCAACATGCTAATCACTTGTTAATCATGTTTACAACATGCTAACAACATGCTAGTCACCTGCTAATCATGCTAACAGTTTACATGTTAGTAACTTTGCTAATCGTGCTTGTAACTTTGCTAATCATGCTTGCAGCATGCTAGTCATGCTAGCAACATGCTACAGACAGACTAGTCATGCTAGCAAGCAAGCATTAATTATGTTAACATGTTAACAACATGCTAGTAACTTTGCTAATCATGCTAGCAACATGCTAGCCACTTGCTAGTCATGTTAACAACATGCTAGAGACATGCTAGTCATACTTGCAACATGCTAGTCATTTGCTAATCATGTTAGCAACATGCTAGTCATACTAACAACATGCTACAGACTTGCTAGTCATGCTAGCAACATGCTACTCACTTGCTAGTCATGCTAACAACATGCTAGTCACTTGCTAATCTTGCTAATAACACGCTAGTCACTTGTTAGTCATGCTTGCAGCATGCTAATCACTTGCTAGTCATGCTAGCAACATGCTAGAGACATGTTAGTCATGCTAACAACATCCTAGTCACTTGCTAATCATGCTAACAACATGCTAGAGACATGCTAGTAACTTGCTAATGACATGCTAGTCACTTGCTAGCTTCAATCTTTCTGGCTAGGCTTTTTCAAGCCAACTTAAAGTTTGACTACAAACTTTACTATCTAGTTTATTTTAATATCTATACATTATAATTCATCTTTTATCAAATATTTGACCTATACAAATATTATATAACACAATACAATATATTATTACCTAAAATACTATATATATTAACTATAAGACACCAGACAGATAAAAATACTGTACAGATGAAGATGCAGCTTGTCACTGTCTATCTGTGTTGTATTTTTATGGTTGTGTTTGATGCAGCTGTTCTCTGATCCTTCCATCTCTCTCTCTCTGTGTCTCTCTCTGTCTCTATCTCTGCCTCTCTCTCTCTCTCTCTCTCTCTCTCTCTCTGTCTCTCTCTCTCCCTCTCTCAGCCCGTCCTGAACCGTGCGGGTCTCCCTCAGGGTCCATCCGATCAGAAGGTTGTGGTGGTGACGCTGGATGGTTGCGACAGCTCGGTGGCGCTGCGCTTCGGTCACGTGATTGGAAACTATTCATGCTCCGCCCAGGGCAGCCAATCAGGATCCAAGAAGTAAGAGCGCGAGTCTGGTGAGCGCTAATCGCCAGTAATAGCGTGACTGTGTAACGTTACATTGTTTTGTGGCAGGTCTCTGGATCTGACGGGGCCGCTGCTGCTGGGCGGCGTTCCCAAACTTCCCGAGGAGTTTCCCGTCCGGAACCGGCAGTTCATCGGCTGCATGAAGGACCTGCGCATCGACCAGCGGCACATCGACATGGCCGGATTCATCGCTAACAACGGAACGCTAGCCGGTGAGGAGCTATCAGTGATTTATTGTGCTTCCTGCAACAGTGTTTTCCCTTCATGAGAGCATTATGTTTTTTTCCCAGGATGCTCGGCGAAGCGTCATTTCTGCAGCACTAACCCGTGTCTGAACGGCGGCAGCTGCGTGAATCTGTGGGGTTCGTTCCGATGCGACTGTCCGCTGGGATTCGGAGGACGGAACTGTGAGAAAGGTGAGCGAGCATCACGTGAGCGTCTGTTAGCAGCGGATCGGTCAGTAACAACACCTGTCTGTTCTTCTGTCTGCAGTGATGCCCAACCCACTACGTTTCCATGGTAACGGGCTGTTGTCGTGGCGGGATCTGGCTGTCCTAGTAACGGTTCCGTGGCACCTGGAGTTCATGTTCCGCACGCGGCAGCCAACAGCGACACTGATACACATCAGTTCAGCACAACAATACAACCTCACCATACAGGTGCCATTAAACACATACTTCAGATTCATACTGTTTTACAAATGAGGGCGTTGTTAAACAGAGGTTTCACCAGCTTGAGCTCCCACACAGATATAAAATACACACGGCTGAGCAGCTTCAGCAGCAGGTGCACAGATGTGTCTACAGTGCCTCCTGCTGGCTGTGTGTGATACGACACCTTACACACACTAAACTGGAGTTTTTGTTGTTATTAGATTTGAAAAAGCTTTTTTTTCTATGTATTTATATTTCCTGTTGAAAGTTGGAGTGGGATATTGATAAAAAATTTATACTTGCTTCATTCAATATTTTATATGAATATACTGTAATCTTACATATTATAATATATATGAATGCTTCTAGAGCACATTTGATTGGACAGATGTTTGTGTAGTGCTGTAATCGATTCAATTCCAATTCCAGTTTATATTTATAGCACTTTCCATGATACAAAATGTTTCAAAGCAGCTGTACAACATATGTTTCTACAATATATTTAATAGTAGCTTATCAGTGGTGGTTATAGTTACCAAGGGGCAACATGTATATTAAAAATAACAGAGGACCTAGGACAGATCCTTGTGGCACTCCATATTCTACTGGTGATAATAGAGATGACTGCCCATTAAAATAAACATAGTTGTAGAGATTGGACAGATAGAATCTAAACCATCTTAGAGCCTGCCCTTGACTACCTGTATAGTTTTGTAATCGATCTATGAGTATGTCATGATCTATGGTGTCGAACGCAGCACTAAGATCAAGTAAAACTAGAAATGAGATGCAGCCTTGATCTGACGCAAGAAGCAAGAATCAGACTCTATCTGGTCTGTGAATGATGAATGAACATCACTGACTGTGCGTGTGTGTGTGTCAGCTGAGAGAGGGTTACATGTTGACATCAGTTCACCGCGGGGAGGACTCCACCGTGTCTCGTGTTGATGATGTCACAGTGAGCGACGGCCAATGGCATCATGTGTTGCTGGAGCTGCGAGGCCCCGGGACGGGTGTCATAACGGCAGCGCTGAGCCTCGACCACGACCTGTACACGGTCAGACACCATACACTTGACCTCACCTTGAAATATTCAAATCTATATTACATTATAGTCTAATACAATTCAAATGTTTTATAAAGACTTTTATAATTGTAATTTATTAATGAATATATTGTAGACATAATGGGTATGTGTGTGTGTGTGTGTGTGTGTGTGTGTAGTCGTCTATGGATCTGGACTCTAAGCTGAAGGGTGTTAAACTGAAGACTGTGAGTGTCGGCGGAATCACAGACAGCAGGAATAAAGTCATCAGTGGATTCAGAGGATGCGTTCAGGTGATCATCACACACACACACACACACACACACACACAAACAATCACACACACACACACACACTCACAGATATATAATCATCACATGTGGTTGTCTACAGGGTTTGCGTCTGGGTGACTCCGCCTCGGCTCCCATATTTCCCAGCATGCACCAGGCTGATGTGGTGAACGTGGAGTCAGGCTGCAGTCTGCCGAACCCCTGCGGATCGAACCCGTGTCCGGCTCACAGCGACTGCAGCGACGACTGGGACACACATTCCTGCAGATGCCACAGCGGTCCGTCTCATTATAGTGATCCACATCTGTGATCAGTTTTTGTTTTGTATGATCCGTTGTGATGTAAATTTTGGTTAGTTGTATTATTTATTTGATTGAATTGAGTTTTTGTATTGTTTACACATGATGACAGGTTACTACGGCAACAACTGCAGTGACGCCTGCTCTCTGAATCCCTGCGAGCACCAATCAGCATGCAGCAGGAAGTCAAGCTCCGCCCACGGATACACGTGTAACTGTCCCAGCAGCTACTTTGGCCAATACTGCGAGAAGAAGTACGAGTGTTTCCTGACTCATTCACTGCGCTGTGATGACGTGTGTGTTAACATGAGTGTGTGTGTGCTCAGAACGGATCTGCCGTGTCCCCGCGGATGGTGGGGTGATAAGTCATGTGGTCCGTGTAACTGTGACACGGCTAAAGGATTCGACGCTGACTGTAACAAGACGAGCGGCGCATGTCGCTGCAAGGTACGATCAGACTCCATTACTGTGTCTATAGCTACTGCTTTTAGTTTTGAAAATATTTATCAAAACAGTATTTAATCATGTTTTTGTTAAATTGTATAATTTTGTATTATTTTGATTTTATATTATGTAATAAAATATTATTTATTTAGATTTTGTTGCTTAATAAATATTATATTATACAGTGTATCAAACAATATAAAAGTAAATAATTTATCAAAAATACAATATACAATTTATTAAACAATATAAAATTATAATAATGTATTGTTGTTTAATAAATTGTAACATTTATATTATATTCTTATTCAAAAATTTTATCATACTTTTTTAATTTTATATTCTTTAATAAACAATTTTTCAGATTATTTTAATCTTTTGATATTAATATTTGTTAAATTGTTATTAAACTAAATTATATAATTCATTAACTTTATATCGTTTTAATACATTTTTAACTTCACTAAATTGTAATAAAACTTTTAAAAAAAATGTATTTATATTATTCTATTAGTTTTTTTTTATGTGGTTTAAGTTGTTAAAAATATATTGTTAACATGTTTATATTGTTTAATCAATTTTATTTTAATATTGTATTATCAAATGTATTTTATTTTTATATTGTTTACAATATTTTAGAATTCATTATTTGTATTATATTATTTTATTGTAACACTTGACTGCTAGTTAGAGTCACACAGGTCCAGTTGACTGTGTCTGAGCCTCTGTTGTAATGCGTGTGAATCTGTGGTCAGGACAATCACTTCCGTCCTCCCTCAAGCGCGGTGTGTCTGCTGTGTGACTGCTACGCCGTGGGCTCGTTCTCGCGAGCGTGTGACCAGGACAGCGGTCAGTGTCCGTGTAAACCGGGTGTCATCGGGCGACAGTGTGACCGCTGTGATAACCCCTTCGCTGAGGTCTCGTCCAGCGGCTGTGAAGGTCAGACTCTCAAACACACGCTCTCTTTAGACTGTCATACGTGTCCCACAATCCCTCAGTAATGTGTGTGTGTGTGTTCAGTCATCTACAACAGCTGTCCGCAGGCCATCGAAGCAGGAATCTGGTGGCCGAGGACCAAGTTCGGTCTCCCAGCGGCCGTCTCGTGTCCGAAAGGATCCACCGGTACGAATCAAACATTTCTCACTCACAATGTCTGCCTTTAACTGTCATTTTGCATTATTGACACACTGTTTTCCTAATGAATATTGTTCAGTAGCTTTGACAATCTTTTTTGAGTAAAGCACTATATAAATAAAGGTGACTTATGCGCAGGAACTGCGATCCGTCACTGTGACGAACACAAGGGCTGGCTGTCACCGAACCTCTTCAACTGCTCGTCTGTGAGCTTCAGTAATCTCAAGACACTGGTGAGAATCTCACGCCTCACACACACACCTCGAGCGATACAGCGTGATCCGCGCGTCCTCACCTGTGTCTTGATGCCTGCAGTCGGAGCGTTTGGCTCGTAACGCGTCTCTGATGGACTCCAGTAACGTCCAGCAGACGGCTGCACTGCTCTGTAACGCTACGAAGAGCGTGAGTCAGTTCTATGGCAGCGATGTGAAGATGGCGTATCATCTGATGCGTGCCATACTGCAGCACGAGAGCCGCCAGCAGGGCTTCAACCTCAGCGCCACGCAGGACGTCCTGTTCAACGAGGTATGTGCGCGACGCTGCAGCGCTAACATGCTACAATTGACAAATGTTGCGCAGTTTGTTTTTGAACAAAGAAACCATGCATATTTCAGTTAGCTTGCCATTTAAATAAGCATGTATGTTTTAACACTAACGTGCTACAATTACTGCATGTTGCGCAATTTTTCTTGAGTAAGGAAACCATGCATACTTCAGTTATCTCATTATTTAGCACAGAATAATGTGTAACTACTTATTTTTATTAAGAATACTAGCATTCTAAAAGTAATGTTTCTTAAGTATTTGCGAACTAAAATTAGTGATGCGACGAACTACATTTTTAGCTTAGCAAACAATTTTCTCTCCGATGTAGCATTAGGAAGTCCTGTGTAATAAAGTATGCATGTAGAGTTTTAGCGCTGATACACTACAATTAACGCATGTTGCGCCATTTTTTCAATATTATTAAATGCATTATTAAAATGCGTTATTTATAAATTTGTATACTTCAGCACAAACCCAATACTTTTATTAGGAATACTAGTCTGATTTAAAAAAAAAAGCAATTTTTAAGTTAGTTATGAACTTAAAGTAATGATGCGAACTACATTTTTAGCATTGTAAACAATTTTCTCTTTGAGACATCTGACTAATGTGACTCTTTCACTGAGTGAAAAATATAATTAATAATTATAACATCTTATTGTGATTTAAATTATAAATTTAACCTTTTTATTAATATTTTTTTATCATTAGTTAAATAAATCCACTTAAAAAACAAGAGAAATGGGAATATTTGAGGATTTTATTTGAACCTTTTCACCAGATTTACAGGAAACAATAATTAGTTATTTTTATTAGGAATACTAGATGCATTTTTAAAAGTAACTGAAACGAGTTACGATATTCTGACTTTGTGATTGGTGGCTGTGGCAGCACCTGATGCACGTGGGCAGCACTATATTGTCGACGGACACACGTGGACACTGGGAGCTTATCCAGCAGATGGAGGGCGGCTCGGCAACACTGCTGCGACAGTTTGAGGAGTATACGAACACGCTCGCGCAAAACATGAGGAAGACCTACCTGAGCCCCTTCACCATCGTCACGCCCAACATCGGTCTGTTTCATTCCTTCACTGATTTACATACACACACCCTCCATCCAAAACCCCGCCCTCTGCAAATCTGGACGTACAAAATGATTGATGTGCCAAGAGTATTTCTGATTGGCTAAAGATTTTCAGGCCACACCCACTCCCTCTTTTAGTCAGTGATATTGATTCTTGATTTATAAAATAACAACATTGACTGATATCTGTCAAAGGTAGTAGTGACATTTTATTTGTGATATTTCAAAAAAGTCATATGCACAAGTACCTTGACATTTCAGTTTATTTTTTATTTCATGGACTTTTATTTAAAAATGTAAATAAATTATATATACATATAAATAAATAATTTAATTTTAATAATAATAATTTAATAATTTACTTAAGTAAATCCAGCAGGACCTTTGAGTTTCAGATTGGCAAAATCTGCTGAAGAAATAAATTATTCAAAGATGCCACCTACGTCACTACAAATAGAACGCCGCCATATTTGCGACCGACTCGCCCGGTATGGCCGCCCAAACTGCCCATTTGAATGAGAGAGAGAGACAGAGATACCTGGAGAAAATTTCTATTTTAGGCTCCGATCCTTATTTGTTACCCCCAGTTTTCTTTTGTCCATTATTATCTGCCCCAGACTGCCCAAATTGGCCTTCCATGATATATATATATACATCTTGTACATAACCCCTCCCCATACAGTGGGGATCGCTTGAAGGCTTTCAAGAGTACAGATGCGTATCAATATGCTGTGGCTGGATGGGTGAAAAACGTGAAAGTGCGGCACCTGGCCACCAAGGATTTATATTTAATCATGGGAAATGTAGGTATTATAAAAAAAAATTCAAATGTATGATTTTGGTGGTAGTTTGCTCTGACTAGGTAGCGAGTTGTTAGCTAGCTAAGTGGCTAACAGCTGGTAGCCACGGGCCGGCACACGGCTAGCTGTCATTAATCTAGGGTGACCAAATGTCCTGTTTTCCCAGGACATGTCCTGTTTTAACGCCCTGTCCTGGCCGTCCTGGCTGGTTTCCATTATTTTAAATTCACGCTTGCCTTTGCACACAAAACATATGAAACCGGCTTCGGCTTATAATCACCTAAATACAAATAGCAAATAATACAACACAAACGCATCACATGGGCTGAAGGCTTAATTTACCTGACACGAAGTGTTCATTGCATAGTATGGAGTGAGATGTGGTTGTCCAGTGATCTCTTCGAATGGCAGCTAACCACTTCCTCCTTCTATCTTTTTCTTTAGGTATATAATAGAATAACAATTCGGGGTTCCCTCTTTCGGCTGTTGTTGCAGCCAACCGCACAACATATTGCAGGCATATTCAGACCGTCGGTCGCAAAGATGGCAGCGCAAAGCTACAGTGACGTCATGTGAATCGAATGAATAGATTTTTTTTTAGATAACTATCTGTATATGAATTATTATGTAATTTTTATATATTTAATGATTTATTTAGTTAAGTAAGTCTAGCAAGACCTTCGAAATTGCAGACCGGCAAAATGTATTAGAAAAGAAATAAGATAAATATTTGTAGATTTTATTTGGACTTTCTACATTAACATCTATACACTTATTGATTCATCTAAAAACTACTGTTTCTGTAAGTTAGCTAAAGTAGTGTTATTTGATATGTTTTTGGTCATTTATTTTGTGTTGAATGTTATTTTAGTTTGCAACCCTGTTTTGAATCAGTAGTTTTCATGCCGTCTCATTCCAGTCATCTCCATCGATCGTTTGGAGAAGATGAATTTCGCCGGAGCTAAACTGCCGCGCTATGAGTCTCTGCGCGGGCCACGGCCACTCGACCTGGAGACGGCCGTCACTCTTCCCGACTCGGTTTTCATCCCCGCCCCTGAGGGCAAAGGTCAGCGACACCACAGCGAGTCAATCGCAGAGTCGGGCAGAAACCACACCTCCAGCCGGAAGAGGCGGCATCCAGACGAGCGCGAGCAGGACGCCGTCGCCAGTGTCATCATCTTCCACAGCCTAGCGACACTGCTACCTGAGCGATACGACACCGACAAGAGGAGCCTCAGGTGAGACCAGACCAGAACAGACTAGACTGAGCTAGACCAGACCTGACCAGACCAGACCAGACCAAACCAGATCTGACCGGACCAGACCAGAACAGACTAGCCTGAGCTAGACCAGACCTGACCAGAACAGACAAAACCAGATCAGACTAGACCAGACTAGACTGAGCTAGACCAGACCAGACCAGATCAGACTAGACTGAGCTAGACCAGACCTGACCAGAACAAACCAAACCAGATCAGACTAGACCAGACTAGACTGAGCTAGACCAGACCAGACCAGACCTGACCAGATCAGACTAGACCAGACTTGACCAGACCAGACCAGACCAGACTAGATGAGACTAGACTAGACTAGACTAGACTAGACTAGACTAGACTAGACCAGACCTGACCAGACCAGACCAGATGAGACTAGACTAGACTAGACTAGACCAGACTGAGCCAGATAAGACCAGACCAGACCAGACTTGGCTAGATCAGAATAGACCAGACCAGACCAGACCAGATGAGACATTCACTCACGGATTGATCTAACGTTCTATGTGTGTGTCCAGGGTTCCCAAGCGTCCGGTCATCAACACTCCTGTGGTCAGTATAACGGTTCATGATAATGAGGAGCTGCTGCAGCACACGCTGGATAAACCCATCACGGTGCAGTTCCGTCTGGTGACCACTGAGGAGCGCTCTAAACCCATCTGTGTGTTCTGGAACCACTCCATAGTGTGAGTACACACTCGTACGTGTGTGTAGCGTGTTCATATGATGCGGTGTTTGTGAGTGAGCTTGTGTTGTGTGTGTGTGCAGTGCTGGCGGTCCGGGCGGCTGGTCTTCTAAGGGCTGTGAGGTGGTCTTCAGGAACAGCACACACATCAGCTGTCAGTGTTACCACATGACCAGCTTCGCTGTCCTCATGGACATCTCCCGCCGAGAGGTGACATGACTCAACCTAAACTAACACTAACCTGATCAGAATTACATTAGTAACAGAGGGTTGGTCTATATATGTATACTATATACACACACACACACCAGGTACTCCCTGTTTACATTCTAAGTACTTCCTGGCCTGGACTTGTTGTATCCTTTGAGTCAGATTGAGGCTCTTAGTTTCTCAACAGATGGGCGTAAACGTTCCCTGTGATTCTGTTGCGTAAAGTCATTCAAGCTGATCAGTTTTAAGGGTTGATACGCAGCAATCTGAGGCTGAATGGATCTTGATCCTGATTTGGAGCGAGGCCACCCGAATAAATGAGTGTTGTCTTTCAGAACGGAGAGATCCTGCCGGTGAAGCTGATCACGTGGAGTTCGGTGGGTGTGACGCTGGGCTTCCTCTTCCTCACCATCGTCTTCCTCACCTGCCTGCGGGCCGCGAGCAGCAACAAGACAAGCATCATCAACAACGGCGCGGCCGCACTCTTCATCGCACACCTCGTCTTCATCCTGGGCATCAATCAGGCCGATAACCCGGTAACACCCACTTCCTGTCTGTCTGTGTGACGTGAGCATGTGGAATGGTGCGTGACGCCCGTCTTTCTCCCTGCAGTTCCTGTGTACGGTGATGGCCATCCTGCTGCACTTCCTGTGGCTCTGTGTCTTCTCCTGGCTCTTCCTGGAGGGGCTGCACGTCTACCGCATGCTGAGCGAGCTGCGCGACATCAACTACGGCCCCATGCGCTTCTACTACCTGATTGGCTGGGGTGTGCCGGCCTTCATCACGGGTCTGGCAGTGGGACTGGACCCCGAGGGCTACGGGAACCCGGACTTCTGCTGGCTCTCGCTCTACGACACCCTCATCTGGAGTTTCGCGGGTCCCGTCGCGTTCGTCGTGTCGGTGAGTGTTTACGTCCGTTTGCATACTCCTCATAGGATGTACAGATTTTGAACATTTCTGTTTCTCTCTCAGATGAGCGTGTTCCTGTACATCATGGCATCGAGAGCATCGTGTTCACTCGAGAAGAGAGATGTGCCAGGGTGAGTCTTGTTCACACTGAATCTTGAAGTGTGTGTGTGTGTGTGTTTGTTAAAGTGTGTGTGTGTGCAGGGCGGGTCTGCGCTCAGCGTGTGCCGTGCTGCTGCTGGTGACGGTGACGTGTCTGCTGGCGCTGCTGTCGGTCAACAGTGACATGATTCTCTTCCACTATCTGTTCGCCGGATTCTGCTGCATTCAGGTACCCGTGATGTCATCAGGCGTGAAGCTGCTTAGCAACCGCTTAGCAACGCCCTTGAGTTTCGATGCGATTGTGTGTGTTTGTGTTTCAGGGGCCGTTTCTGTTCTTCTGCCGCGTGGTGTTTAATAAAGAAGCTAGAGACGCCATGCGCTACTGCTGCAGCAAGAAACGCCCCGATCACATGATCAAGTCCAAACCATCTGTGAGTCTGAGAACAACGCTGTTATAAACACCATCAGACTCAAAACAACAAATCACCATTCGTTTTGTTCGAGCTATAAATTGTAAACACTATCCAAAAATACAAAACTATACAAAGCTATGGAAAAATTAAGAGACCATATGTACATTTACATTCTGTACAGATGGTGAGTGAGTGTGTAAGTCTCAAGCCAACTTAATTAGAGCTTTTTTTGTTGTTTGTTATTTTACTGCAGAAAATAACAATTGGTCAAAATAACAAATGTTTTCATTAGTTGTGATTGAAAATCAGCGTTATTCCACCAAACATTGATTTCTTAACTCTTCTGAAGTTAAAGCATTGGTATTGTGTGGTGTAAAAGTGAATATAAACATGTCGGAAAACCAATAGTCAAAAAATGCTCTAAATGAGAATTTTTTTATTTAAAACAATAGTTTACAGAAAAAAAAATTATCTCTTAATTTTTTCCAGAGCTATATATATTTGTATTTAGATTTCATATATATTCATATTTAGATTAATTTTTAATTTTATACATTCATATTATTGCACACTATTTGTGCATTTTTTATTCTTTTTCAAATCATTTTTTGTTTTACCTATCAATGACAAAAAGATAAAAAATTACCATTTTAACATTTTATTTGTCAATTGCACAATGCAGCATTACTGTACAAAATACAAAAAAATTCATATATATTTTTATAATTTTTATTCACATTTTGCCATTATTATTAATATTATATGACATATTATTTTATTTATACATATATGCATTATGTTTCCATTTAGTGTTATTTTTAATGATTCCCCTGTGGTCTCTCTTCATCTGTCCGTCAGGCGTTTATCTGTAACAGTAATGTAGTGGACGGACGTCTGTATCATCTGCCGTTCGCTGAGTCCAGTGTGTCTCTGAACGGAACCCAGAGCAGCAAAACCCATCAGAACTACATGCCCTTCAGCCTCCGGTGCACACACACACACACACACACACACACACACTCGCTCAAACACAAACACACACACACACACACACACACACACACACACACTCGCTCAAACACAAACACACACACACACACACACACACACTAACACACCCACTCAAACACATACACACACACACACTCGCTCAAACACAAACACACACACACACACACTAACACACTCACTCAAACACATACACACACACACACTAACACACTCACTCAAACACACACACACACACTAACACACACACACACACACACACACTAACACACTCACTCAAACACACACACACACACTAACACACTCACTCAAACACACACACACACACTAACACACACACACACACACACACACACTAACACACTCACTCAAACACACACACACACACACACTAACACACACACATACACACACACTAACACACTAACTCACTCACTCAAACACACACACACACACAGACACACACACAGACTCACACCTACACACAGACTTACACACTCACTCACACACACACATAGACTTACATACACACACAGACTTACATACACACACACACACAGACTCACACATACACACAGACTGACACACACACACACACACACACTCATTCAAACACATACACATACACACACACACACACACTAACATACACACACACACACACACACTCATTCAAACACTTTCAGTCACACATTCAAGTACATTCATATTAAAAGATAATATTATCGATATTTTAAAGGGTTAGTTCACCCAATTTGCAAAATTATGTTATTAATAACTCACCCTCATGTTGTTCCAAACCCGTGAGACCTCCGTTTATCTTCAGAACACAGTTTAAGATATTTTAGATTTAGTCCGAGAGCTCTCAGTCCCTCCATTGAAGCTGTGTGTACGGTCTGCTGTCCATGTCCAGAAAGGTAAGAAAAACATCATCAAAGTAGTCCATGTGACATCTGAGGGTCGGTTAGAATATTTTGAAGCATCGAAAATACATTTTGGTCCAAAAATATCAAAAACGACGACTTTATTCAGCATTGTCTTCTCTTCCGTGTCTGTTGTGAGAGAGTTCAAAACAAAGCAGTTTGTGATATCCGGTTCACGAACGAATCATTCGATGTAACCGGATCTTTTTGAACCAGTTCACCAAATCGAACTGAATCGTTTTAAACGGTTCGCGTCTCTAATACGCATTAATCCACAAATGACTTAAGCTGTTAACTTGTTTAATGTGGCTGACACTCCCTCTGAGTTCAAACAAACCAATATCCCGGAGTAATTCATTTACTCAAACAGTACACTGACTGAACTGCTGTGAAGAGAGAACTGAAGATGAACACCGAGCCGAGCCAGATAACGACATAATTTTGCAAATTGGGCGAACTAACCCTTTAAGAGAACAATAAGGTTCAAACAACTAATCAAGCATTCATTAATTATTGTTTTGTTTTAGAGAAGATAATCTGAACAGCAGTCACCTGAGTCTGAGTGAACACAACACACTGTTCAAAGACAAAGAGCAGATGGATGGTAAACACACACACACACACACACACACACACGTGTATGTCTCACAGTGAGCTCACTGTAACCTCCATGTGTGTGTATGTGTGTAGATCAGGACTCAGACTCTGACAGCGATCTCTCGGAGCTGGAGGACGATCAGAGCGGCTCGTACGCGTCCACACACTCATCCGACAGCGAGGAAGACGAGGGAGAGTTCCCGCAGGAGGAATGCTGGGAGAATCTGGCCACCAGCGGCCCAATCAAACCTCCCGGTAAGACCTCAGGCGGTTCACTGACTCTGTGCTTCTGTTAGCGTGTCTGACGTCTGTCTGTTCATCAGATGTGTGGGACGGTGAGACCGGAGCAGCAGACGAGCGTCCGAAGGTGGAGAAACTGTCCAAACCAGAGCACAGAGCAGAGGATCATGGGACAGAAAACCTGCTGCTGCTGCTGCCCAGTTTACCGAACTCTACCACGCAGCTGCACAAAGGTCAGAACGAGCGAAAAAAAGCATTCATCACTTAACTATAACTACGCTGATACCAATAATTATAACTGTAATGATAACTATAATTACAATAACATAACTATAATTATAGCAATATCTATACCAGTAACGATGATAATTATAACGTACTGATAGCTATAACAATAACTATAATTATACAGATGTTCATGATAACTGTTTCTATACCGATAACTATAATTTCGAAAACTATAATGATAACTGTGTAATTGTAGCTACAATAACTATAACTATCACCATAACTAATTATCATTATAAAAATATTTTTAAAACCACAGTGATAACTATGATTGTAAGTAAACCTAATACCTGAGTGATACTGTTAATAATTATAATAACTATAACTATTTTATTAACTATACTATAACCACAACAGTAACTATTATTGTAATAATTAAAACAATAATTATAACTATAATGATAATTATAACAATAACTAGAATGATAACTAGAACTATGATTAGCTATGTGCTACTGCCCAGTTTAAAGTGTGTTCAATTTTAACGCGTGACCGTGTCGTGCAGGAATCCTGAAAAAGAAGCAGCTGTCGCCGATCGCAGAGAGGAACGCTATTAACCGCATCCACAACCAGCTGTCTGGAGACTCCGCCTCCTCACGGGGCCCCTCCTCCAGTGAGGGCCGAGGGGGCGGGGCTAGGCGGGATCGTCTGAACGGGGCGTCGACAAGCAGACTGAAGAAAATGCTCGACAACGACTCGTCTGAATCTGAGTGAGTGATTCACGTCCACTGATCCGTGCTCTCACTGTGACTGATTCATCAGTGGCATTATTGTCAAATTTATATTACAAAATCACAATGTCAATGTTTACAATATTTTCTTAATTTCTTCACACCTTATAGTTTAGCATGATAGCTGGGTCATAATATAGTACCATTTTACCATGAAACTCTAGCAGTATTTGCTACATTGTATACAGGTATATTGTTTTACATAAGTGCACTATATTTATGCTGATAAATATATATCCAACTTTATATACAGTACAGACCAAAAGTTTGGAAACATTACTATTTTTAATGTTTTTGAAAGAAGTTTCTTCTGCTCATCAAGCCTGCATTTATTTGATCAAAAATACAAAAAAAATGTAATATTGTGATATATTATTATAATTTAAAATAATTGTTTTTAAATGTATTATACTTTAAATGATCATTTATTTCTGTGATGCAAAGCTGAATTTTTAGGATCATTATCACATGATCCTTTAGAAATCATTCTAATATGATGATTCATTATCAAAGTTGGAAACAGTTCTGCTGCTTAATATTTTTTCAGAACATGTGATACTTTTTTAAGATACTTTGATGAATAAAAAACAAAAAAAAAAGAAGCTATGTTTTTAAAATATAAATATTTTGTAATAACAATATACACTACTGGTCAGTAATTTTTCTTTTCTTTCTTTTTTTAAAATAAAATCAATACTTTTATTCAGCAGGGATGTGTTAAATTGATAAAAAGTGATAGTAAAGAAAATATATTAATATAATTTTTGTTTTTATTTTGAATAAATGCAGTTCTTTTTAACCTTGTATTGATCAAATATATTAGACAGCAGAACTGTTTCAACACTCATAATAAATCAGAATATTAGAATGATTTCTAAATGATCATGTGATCGACTGATGTTACATGTGACACTGAAGGCTGGAGGAATGATGCTGAAAATTCAGCTTTGCATCACAGGAATAAATTATTTTTTAAAGTATATTCAAATAGAAAACTATTATTTTAATTTGTAATAATATTTCACAATATTAATGTTTTTTCTGTATTTTTGATCAAACAAATGCCGGCTTGATGAGCAGAAGAAACTTCTTTCAAAAACATTAAAAATAGTAATGTTTCCAAACTTTTGGTCTGTACTGTATATAGAGCTGTGCGATAATATAGTAACATTTAGCTATATATCCAATTATACTATATATCCAACTTTATACATAAAGATGTGTGATAATAGTTTACATTTAACTAAATATCCAATTGTACTTTATATCCAACTTTATATATAGAGCTGTGCGATAATAGTTTACATTTTGTGATGAAAAAATGTCATGTCCATGAATCAGATATAGTTTATATACGATAGATGCATGTTTTTCTTGCAGATGCTGATGAGTGACAAGGGAATGAAGAGGCGAAGAACAATCGTCCTGTTTCTCTCCGTTTGATTTTTTCCCACATTTCACGCGACAGTTGATCTGATTCTCCGTGCCAAACAGCGATGAGAATTGGACGTTTTTTACATTTTTGTTTACATACTTGAAGCAAAGCACTTTTTTATTTCTCTTGTCCTCTTGCCGCATCAAAACCAACAAAGACGTTTTGTAAATTAGTGAAAATTTCAGGGAATTTCCTCCATGAAGCTGAACTACTGCTGGACTGAGCTGCTGCTGCTTCTGAACGAGCGATAAATGAAGGAACGAATCACTGGACGAAGCATGAGAAGCAACCGACTCCTGATTCAAGCCTTTCACTCGTGTTCACGATGCCTTCTCCACCAGCAGGGCCTTTATTTCGTACCGTTGGAGGAGAGCAACACTTTTGATACTCGCTTTTTGTAAATTTTGGGGACATTTTTATACAAACTTTTAAAAAGACTGACATTTTATAGATTAGCAATGAAGTAAATGTGAATTTTAACCTGTGTTGTACAGATCTAAAACACGCTAACCCACCCGAGCATTTCATCTGGATCACATCTGCATGGTTTATTACGCTTTCACTGCATAGAAACGCAAACATCAGTTTTATCGTACGATGTGCTGCTTCAGTCTTCTGAGACTCTCCAGACAGGTCATTTTTGGACTTTTGATAACAAATCATGCTGTACAGTTTTATACATATACTGTTCTTCGCTCTGTGCTTTATTATGGAAGAGTGTTTAAGCCATGGGATAAAAATGTAACATTGTAACTTTTTATCACACAATTCAGCCTTTTTTTTTCTCTCAAAGAGTTGCGAGATATAAACACACATTTTAAATTCTGAGATGTTAACTTGAAATTTTAAGATTCCTGATTACATTTTTATTCCATGTCAGAAACAAAAAAAACATAATTGCGAAATATAAACTCAGAATTCTTAGAAAGTTTAAAAAAAAATGTAATCAGAATTTTAAGATTAAAAAATGGCAGTTATATTTTTTATACTGTTGCGGAAACAAAACAGAAAGAAAGAAAGAATGAATGCGAGAAAGAATTCAGAGGAAAACAATTGCAAGATTTAAACTCACAATTATGAGTTTATAACTCAAAAATATGAAAATATTGCAAAATATAAACTTATAGTCTGAATTATGAGTTAAAAAGTTTAAATTAAATTGTTTTTTTTTTATTCCATGGTGGAAACAAAAAATATTTGTGCGATGTAAACTTAAGTTTCAATTGTGAACGCATATAACTCACAGTTTTGTTGGGGAAAAAAATATTTGTGAGATGTAAACTTGCAATTTGGAAAATAAAAAAATGTAACTGTAACATTAAAAAGTTGGAGTTATTTAAAACAATGATTCGGTTGCAGATACAAAACAACAACAACAAAAAAACAGAACTGTGAGAGGTAAACAAACAATTCAGAGGAAAGAAAACAGTCAAGATTGTAAGATGAAGAGTTAAAAACTTGCATCTGTGAAATATGAACATGAGATATAAAAGTCTGAATTGGGAGACAGACTCACGAACTTTGAGATGTAAACTCACAATTGCAAGTGTACAACTGAATTTTAGGAAAGAAAGTCAGAGTTATGTTTCTATATGTTTTATTCTGTGGCAGAAACGGCCTTCCATGCATTCTCCCTGATTTCTGTGTGACTGGAAACGCTGTAAAACACTGACCTGAAGTAAATCTGCTGTTTGTTTGTAATCTGTAACGTCTGATTGTTTTCTGATGGAGTGTCTGAAAGCGTCTGAGATCCGTGTTTAAGGGTTTTCCTGCGGCTCCAGTCGCTCGTGGTGTTCAGGACTCTCTTCTGCGAGCGTCTGCGGTGAGAGCTTGATTACGTCTGTAAGATCAATAGAGACCTTAGACAAGTCAACAAGTCACAACATCCAAAAACATTTGTCTTAAGATTCTTTCTGAATCTCAAACACAGCCTGCAATCTTTTTTCTTTCTCCATATTTCTCCAAATCCTTTCACCCCCCCCCCAAAAAATCTCTCAACTTTTCGTTTATCTAAAATAAAAGGTTTTATAGTTTCTTAAAAACATTTTTTTTTAATTTCTTAAAATTCTAATTAAAAAACTATTTTTTCTCTTATCGAAAACATAATATTTTTCTCTTTAATCTTCTCTAATTTCTATTTTTCTCTCATAATTTTTTTTAACTTTTATTTCTTAAACTTCTTATTTAAAAAATATATTTTTTGATTGTAAGAAAAATCCATAATTTTAAACTTCTCATGTTTTTTCTCTCAGAATTTTTTTTAATCATTTTTATCTTCTCTTTAACTTCACAAAAAAGATTTCATCCAAAAACGTTTCATTTTTACTTCTGAAACTTTCTCATTAAAAAAATTAATTATCTCTTAAATCTCTTAAACAGTTTTTTTCTCTTTAAAATACTTCAAAAATTAACAAAAATAATATAATATATAAATAAATCTCTCAGAAAAAAATCTAATTCCTTTTCATATTTTTCTCATAAAATATTTTTCCTTATCAAAAAACTTTTTAGTTGCGAATTTTTATTTTTCCCTCAAACTTCTCATCAAAACAAACAAACAAACAAAATGAAACCCCTTTTTTCCTCTCTTTAAAAAACGCATTTCTCACATTTTTTTCATCAAGGAGCAACTCAAGACAAATGCGATCTATTAGCATACAGTACCAGTCTTGGCCACCAGGTGTCGCTATAGCATGACATTTAATGCTTACACTGCTTTATCCCTCAATATCACATTTACATGAAGATTTTGCACATTGTAATCAAGACAAAATCAGATTGCACCATTAATATAGCAATCCTTGTCATATGTAACAACTGCAGTTGTTGTTGTTTTTTATGAGAAAAGTATTTTTATTACTTAATTTTGTTTACAAAAACATTTTTAATTTTGTTTACAAAGATTTTGATGAGGAAAAAGATTTATTGAAAAGGGATTTTTCTTTTTTTTATTAAAAAAAAGAGAGAAACGTTTTTTGATCTGCGGCGCTGCAGCTGCTTCCTAAAACCCAGATGATCAGATTAATCATGTGTGACAAGATCGTATGAATTCAGATTTAAACTGGACAGAAAATACCTTCAGATCTTCGTCACGAGGTGAAACTTCCACAAAGCTCACGCGAGTCTTTTTCCTGTGAACACGCTGGTTTAAAGGTGCAGTAAGAGATTTCTGAGAAGTGCTGTTGTTTCTTTGAAATAAGATGAAACACACACCCCTACCTTTAAAGCTCCGCCCCCAGATTTACGAGCACGGTGTGTGTAACAACCCCACCTAGTGTCCAGAAGTGTCTTACCCGGACATTTACTCCTACCTCATCGAGTCACGAGGATTTTTCTTAATATTTGAAATTAAACATCTTTAAATGTATATATTATGTCTTTATATTTAGAGTACTGAGTGCACTTTTCTGTCCAGCCAATACAACTAGCCTGGCTTAGCTTTTAATTAGCATCATACGTATTTCATGATATTTCCATAACAGCAAGATATGGATGATGATGGCAGGTAGCCATGAATTTCAAATTTGGGGGTTTACAAACATTATTGGTGCACCCAACCACACAACAACTCTTTGGCATGTTGTAAAGTTAGTCTACTTCCTCGATCTAATACTGTATGGTGGTTTGTTTGCCCCTAAAAGTGGGCGTGACTCTGTTCATAGACATTCTATGACGCTGCGCTGGTTGTGCGTATTCAACACAAACATCTCCCCCATCACTGCTGGACACGCCCCTTACTGGTGATTGGCTTCAAGTGTGTTTTGGTGCTAGGTCTGACCCACTTCAAACAGTATGGAATATCCAAGACATGTCACGGGGAAAATGCCAAAAGCCCCGCCTTCTGAATGAACAGCCAATCGCTAAAGTCAGCGTGTCACTGCAGCTGAAGTCGTCTGAGGATCCTACATCTCGACTGGACTGACTTCTGATGAATTGAAATCGTTATTGTCTGATTTATTGACAAATTTTTGACTCTGTAAAGCTGACTTGACAATCAGTATTGTATAAAGCACTACACAACTAAAGGAGACTGTAACCATGGTATTTATAATAAAACTGTAGTAATAAGACTGTATAAAAATATGGACGTAGTGTCCGTGACGTCACCCGTAGACTACTGAAGAGAGTTTTTGAAGCCTAAAGTGTGTAGAGCGGGCTGTCGCCATCTTGGCAGCGCGTCACCGCGCGACTCTCCCGGACAATCAAAAATGGGCAAAAAGGCGGGAGCTAGTTGCTGTAGCCACGCCCCCCTAGCGCGACGGCAGTGTCAGCAGCGGCAATCTCCCTGTCACTCAAGTGGCCACGCCCTTAATTATGCAGAACTTTAAGTCTTAATATAATTTAAACGGATGAGTTATAAAAATATTCACCCCCTCACAGCTGTCATGAAGGGCAAAATTAGCTATTTAGACCAAAATCATTTTTTGAACCAGGCTGTAAACATGTTTTTTCCTGCTGTAAAGTTGGGCATTTTAACATGGGGAGTCTATGGGACTGACTCCCTTTTGCAGCCAGCCTCAATGACAGGCACGTGCACGCGCAACAGATTCACGTGCGCTGAACAAATATTTAAAATTAACTTACATATAATAATAATAATTAAAAAAAACGCCCTATATATCCAATCATATCAGACAACCCAGTACAAAAAAATAATAAATAAACACCCTTCATATTTCTGGATAAAACTGCTATCACTGTAAGTCATGAGGTGATTACCTCAGGGATAATAACAATTCTCATCAGTTCAGCAAACCTCTGTAGTCTTTTTACTCGTTCAGAATCGGAGAAACTGAGTTATTCCGATTCTATATATTCTCATTCATATATATTCCACCGTCGGATCACATTTAATACACTTTAATAATAATCAATGAAATATACAGAGTGAATCAGTGCAGTGTGGCAGTGAATTGGTCCAAATGATTTTATTAAAAAAGGTCATCTCAGGATAAATGTAAACCAGTTTAAACACCATCTAAAAATCAGCGGTTCAGTTCATCTGTAACACAAACTCGACTACGAGTAAAACGCTCGGTTCTAGAGGATCTGTGACGAGCAGCGCTGAATATGACACGCGTGATCTGAGGCAGACGAGCAACTTTTGTCCATTTTTTTACACACAAACA
This sequence comes from Carassius carassius, assembly GCF_963082965.1. NCBI lineage: Eukaryota > Metazoa > Chordata > Actinopteri > Cypriniformes > Cyprinidae > Carassius > Carassius carassius. Next base: position 541,200 of record NC_081802.1, read on the forward strand.
AGCTGCTTTCCTTTAGCGTCTCAAGAGGAGCATGCAGGGAAATGAGTGTCAATTCGAGTCCTCCAGGTTGCCGCACAGGCGGTCCATGATGCTTTGCAGGCTGGGCTGGACGATGCCCATCAGGGGTCTCTGGGAAGGGTCTCCGTTCCAGCAGGCCTCCATCAGCTGCCAGCACTCCTCGTCAAACGTGGACAGACGCTCGGGACGCGAGCCTGAAAGCAGCACACGCACACAGAGTTTACCCAGAGTTCACAGCGCGGCGTCGACGCGATCTGCCGACTGGCGCTCTTTACCTTTCTTGACGTTGGTCCACAGCTGGTCTTTACTGGAGCATTTCTCAAAGGCTTCTGGGAGTTTGACGGAGCCGGAGCAGAGATACCAGAAGAGGATCCCAAACGCGTACACGTCGACCGAGTTATCGTACTTTCCTACGCAAAAAAAAAACCCCAAGCACACGTACAATCAGAAACTGTAACTACAGTAAGGTTTTTCTAAATAAACATCATATGCGGTAAATCATTTTCATGGACCAATATAAAAATATATATAGATATAATATATAATATAATAACAATAATAATGTAAAAATGTAAAAAAATAATAATAATAATAATCACATACTATTTTGTTGAAATAAATTACTATTACTTTACATTTTAAAATAATTGTATCTAATGTAAAATGATCTATAAATTAATCATATTTATGACCTGATGTTAAAATTGTATACTGTTGTCAAAATATAAATAAATTAATTAAATAAAAAAATCAATCAGCAATAAAGCATTAAATGCTAAAAAGCTAATTTAGGCATCACAACATTATAATGAACAGTATGGATAATTGTACTGCAAACTGCTGAAGACAGTTAGATTAGAAAATTAAAGTGACCTGTGAAGAGTTCTGGAGCCATGTGGATGGGTGTCCCCACAATACTGCCCGACATCATGGCCTCGGGTTTACAGAAGCCCAGGTCAGTGATCTTCGCCCGGTTCTGTTTGTCCAGCTACACAGAAGAACACAAACACTTTATAATGCGTGATGAGGGGATATGAAACGTTCTAAAGCACTATGAAGGGTTATTAAGTATTATGAAGCGCTATGAAGGGCTATGAAAGGATATAAAGCATTATGAAGGGCTATGAAGGGCTACAAAGCATTATAGAGTGCTATGAAGGATTATTAAATACTATGAAGTGCTATGCAGAGTTATAAATCATTATGAAGAGCTACGAAGAGTTATAAATCATTATGAAGCACTATGAAAAGTTATAAAGTGTTATAAGCATTATGAAGGGCTATGAAGGGTTATGGAAGGATATAGAGCATTAAGTAGGGCCATAAAGCATTATGAAACATTATGAAGCACTATGAAGGGTTATGAAGGGCTACAAAGCATTATAGAGCACTATGAAGGATTATTAAGTATTATGAAGCGCTATGAAAAGTAATAAATCATTATGAAGCGTTATGAAGAGTTATAAATCATTATGAAGCGCTAAGAAAAGCTATAAAGTGTTATAGGCATTATGAAGGGTTATGAAAGGATATAAAGCATTAAGAGGGGCTATAAAGCATTATGAAAAATTATTAAGCACTATGAAGAGTTATAAATCATTACGAAGCGCTATGAAGAGTTATAAATCATTACGCAGTGCTATGAAAAGCTATAAAGTGTTATAAAGCATTATGAAGGATTATGAGGGGCTATAAAGCTTTATGAAGGGTTATGCAGGGATATAAAGCATTATATGGAGCATTGTGAAGTGCTATGAAGGGTTTTGAAGGACCATAAAGCATTATGAAACGTTATGAAGTGCTATGAAGAGTTATAAAGCATTGTGAAGCGCTATTAAGGGTTATGAAGGACCATAAAGCATTATGAAACATTATGAAGGGTTATGAAGGACCATAAAGCATTATGAAACATTATGAAGGGCAATGAAGGGTTATGAAGGGCTACAAAGCATTATAGAGTGCTATGAAGGATTATTAAATTTTATGAAGCGCTATCAAGAGTTATAAATCATTATGAAGCACTATGAAAAGCTATAAAGTGTTATAAGCATAATGAAGGGCTATGAAGGGTAATGGAAGGATATAGAGCATTAAGTAGGGCCATAAAGCATTATGAAACATTATGAAGCACTATGAAGGGTTATGAAGGGCTACAAAGCATTATAGAGCGCTATGAAGGATTATTAAGTATTATGAAGCGCTATGAAAAGTAATAAATCATTATGAAGCGCTATGAAGAGTTATAAATCATTATAAAGCGCTAAGAAAAGCTATAAAGTGTTATAGGCATTATGAAGGGCTATGAAGGGTTATGGAAGGATATAAAGCATTAAGAAGGGCTATAAAGCATTATGAAAAATTATTAAGCACTATGAGGAGTTATAAATCATTACGAAGCGCTATGAAGAGTTATAAATCATTACGAAGTGCTATGAAAAGCTGTAAAGTGTTATAAAGCATTATGAAGGGTTATGCAGGGATATAAAGCATTATGGAGCATTGTAAAGTGCTATGAAGGGTTATGAAGGACCATAAAGCATTATGAAACGTTATGAAGTGCTATGAAGAGTTATAAAGCATTGTGAAGCGCTATTAAGGGTTATGAAGGACCATAAAGCATTATGAAACGTTATGAAGTGCTATGAAGGGTTATAAATCATTATGGAGTGCTATGAAGGGCTATAAAGTGTATGAAATTAAAAATTGTGCATGGTCCCTTTCCAAATAAATGAAGGGTTATGGAAGGATATAAAGATTTATGGAGCATTGTGAAGTGTTATGAAGGGCCATAAAGCATTATGAAGCGCTATGAAAAGCTATGAAGTATTAAGCAGATGGTAGACGCAGTTCCTCACCAGAACGTTCTTCAGCTTGATGTCGCGGTGTAAGAGACCCTGACCGTGCAGGAACCGAATCCCCTCCACCACGTCCAGAGCGATCTGAAGACGCTCCTTCAGAGACAGACCGGCCTGAGAGAGACAGACAGGTCAATCATAACCACAGACGGACGAGCACACAGACAGACAGAGAGCTGGTGAAGTGATGGTACCTTCAGTCCGGTGTAGAGATCTCTGTGTAACCGCTCCATGATCAGCAGAACCGCGATACTGGAGCCGCCGCTGTACGAGTGATCGATAACTGAGCCGTGGAGATTCACCAAACGATCGTGTTTAGGCAGAGACCTGAAGGACACAGACAACTGCAATGATTAAACTACAATAAAAACAAACACTACTGCTATCTGTATTGAAAAAAAAAAACTTTCATCATTTTTAAACAATAAATGTAATTAAAATGACTGAACTCTAGTGTTGTTACCGTGTGTAGTGGAACTCGAGCGCTAGGTCGTTCCAGTGTTTGTCATCCGGAGGAACGACTGACTTCAGGGCACACGGGTGACGTCCACCCCAGTTATCACACAGATACACCACACCGTACTGACCCCGGCCCAGCTCACGGCCCATCTTCGGCTTTCCTGAGGACACACACACGGACTCAGACTCACATCACACGCAAACACACCCCATGTGATCCGTGTGTGTGTGTGTGTGTGTGTGTGTGTGTGTGTCTCACCGTGCAGCAGTATGTCTCGCAGCGATCGGCTCTCCAGTGACAGGCGGGCGAGTCGAGGGGCGTGATCCTTCCTGACCCGCAACCACAGGTCTTCAGTTCGCTCCAGACGCCCCGTGTGACCCTCCTCCAGCTGCACACACACATCAGTACACGACTCTTAGCATCAAAATATATATATACACACACACACACACAGTGTAAATGATTACTGAATGAATGACCTGTCGGAGCGAGGCGGCGAAGGCCTCGTGGGAGCTGTTCAGTCTGGTCCTGAACTGAGAGCAGATGCTCTTGGCCAGTTTGGGGGCACTCAGGCTCTCGATGGCGTCCTGCGCGACCTTGCGCTTCCACTCGGCCGTGACGGACGGAGGATTGACCCACGTGATGCGGTGGATGATCTGAGGAGACACGAGCGTCAGCCGCCGCACCACACACGCGAGCGCAGGGCATCATGGGTAACCTACCTGTTTGATCTGCTCCCAGAAGAGCCTGGTGACGGAGGAGCCCGAGTGGAAGGTCACCTCCACGTGATACGCTGCGTTCAGGATCTGAGCAAACAGCAGACATTCACTACACACTGAGAAACCAACGCACGGGCATCTGAGGCTGTCAGTGTTTCCTATTACCAGAGAGTTTCTAAATAAATCTGAAAACGTCCATGTCTTGTATGTAGTGTGTGCTGCACCTGTTTGAGGTGGTTGGAGGTGACGTTGCTGCAGGACTCAGGTGTGCTCTTCTCCAGGCTGCCCAGGCATCTCTCCAGCGTCCCCACGAAGCTCTCTCTCAGGTAGTCCACCGAGCTGGTCAGTTTATTAGCCACGGCCTGATTGAGACGCACCACGATCAGGTCCTGGATCTGACTGATGCACATCTTGATGTCCTTCGAGCTCACCGGCTCGCCGTTAGACGATATGATGATGTCTGAACACACACACACACACACACAGACTGATGTCATACACTGACCGCTCTATAGTAACAGGACAGGCTAGTGCTGCTCATTAACACTAATGAATTCCCTATGACACACAACAACAGAACAACTATCAGTGGACTTCCCCTCACACACACACACATACACACACACAGAGTCGCGTTTGACCACAGCAGATCCACACACACACGCTAGTAAAGGGGAAGTTAACAAGCTGTAAACTGCTCTTCGTGTGTGTCTCTTTAAATGCAAATGAGCTGCTGCTCCCCGCCCCGTTTCCAGACGAGGGTGGGGCCTTTACAAAGCCTGCATCGGTTTCTATGGCAACAACAAACAAACAATGAACTCTTATTTTGCCCATTAAAGCATGAACTAACGATGTAAACAAAAACCTTCATGAAATCTACACGACTTCTGTGCTAACTGAAAAATAAAAAATAAATCAAATAAAATCTAAAAAAAACAAGACTACAATAAAACGCCTCCAAAATGGAATAAAATATAATAGAAATGCCAATAAAATGAACTGAAAGTTAATTTTAGTTTCAGACACATGCTTTACTATTAAACGTGAAACCTTTCTGAAAACCTGACAGTGAAATAATAAACCCAGACTAAAACTACACGAAAAACCAAACTCAAGTGATGAACGAGAAATAAAAAACGAATAATGCTGTTTTTCTAATGAACAAATCTAAAGTAAAACTAAACAAAAAACTAAATTATCAATGATAAAAACTATTAAATGTTTCAGAAATCACCAATGATTTAAAACTTTAAAAAAATGGTGTAAAATGTATTACGTTTAATAAAATTCTATTTATTAACATTTATTAAATTATCAATGAATTAAAACTATTAAAAGTTTTTCAAATTGAAGTTAAGCATGCTAAATTGATGTAAAATTTTAAATGTAATTTTGTTATTTCTAATGGAAAAAAACTAACTCAACTAAAACTAGGACAGAATGACAACTAATCCAAATAAACTACATTTATAAATTAAACAAAAACGGAAGCTAAATCAGTAACATCATGGCCTTCATTTAAGACTTTTTCTAATGAAAAAATCTAAAGTAAAAAAAAACAAAAAAAGCTAAATTCATGTAAAATTTTAAATCTAATTGTTTTTCTAATGAAAAAAAAAACTAAACTAAAAATAGCGACAAAATGATTTGAAACAATAAAACTAACATAAAAATAGAAATAAAGTCTAAAAACTTTTTTATTTAATCTTATGATTTGCTAATGAAAACGAATCCAAACTAAACTAAAGTGAAACTGTACAGTAGACATCGATGCAGAAAAGCAGACTGAATGAACAGAGCAGTGTTGACCTCTGACCTGTGAAGTGCAGGTTAGCGGCGTCCTCCAGCAGCTGCTCCTTCATGCAGCTCAGCGTCTCCACGATCATGTCCTTCATCTCCTCCTGCTTGCGGTTAGCGATGGCCATCAGAGAGCTGTAGAGTTCTCCCTCCTTCTCACGCGTGTACTCCAACCTCCGCGGCGTGATCTGAAGATCCCTCTGCATGTCGAACGCCTGACACCACACATCACGCATACGTGAGGAACGATTAGCCACATGCTAGTCATGTGATTATCATGTTAACGACATGCTAATCATGCTAGAAACATGTTATCGACATGTCAGTAACTTGCTCATTATACTAGAGACATGCTAGTCATGTTAGTTACTTGCTAATCATGCTAGCAACATGCTAGTCACTTGCTAATCATGCTAGCAACATGCTATTAACATGCTTATCATGCTAGAAACTTTCTATCCAAATGCCAGTAACTTGCTTATTATATTAGCAACATGCTAGTCACTTGCTAGTCATGCTAGTTACTTGCAAATCATGGTATCAACATGGTAGTCACTTGCTAGTCATGCTAACAACATGCTAGTCACTTGCTAGTCATGCTAGTTACTTGCAAATCATGGTATCAACATGGTAGTCACTTGCTAGTCATGCTAACAACATGCTAGTCACTTGCTACTCATGCTAGTTACTTGCAAATCATGGTAGCGACATGGTAGTCACTTGCTTATCATGCTAGCTACATGCCGAGTAAAGATTTGAGTAAAACATTGAGCTTTGGGCGCATGCTCGTCTGAGTGCATTCGCTGATGGAATCAACTCTAAAGCACACTTTAACGGATCGAGTCAGCGACCGAGGAAGCGATGGAGAAGAGGTGGGGTACGTGAAAGATTGAGAAAGAGACCGGTGTCTCGAATACCGCTTCCATCTGTTATATTAGCAAATGTTCGGTCTTTACGGAAAAAGATTGAGGAACTGCACACACATGTTCGTTTTCAACACGAATTCAGAGACAGTTGTTTGCTTGCAATCTCGGAGACTTGGCTAACGAAAATGGACTCTGATAAAGAGCTGCTAATTAATGGTTTTAGTGGCCCATTTCGAACTGACCGAGACTCTGGGATAACTGGCAAGTCGCGAGGCGGGGGAGTATGTTTATATGTGAATGAGCGTCGGTGCAAGACTGTTGTTGTGAGAGAGAAATTATGCTCAAAGGACATTGAGATGCTAACGGTATCGCTCCCGCCTCATTATCTGCCTAGAGAGTTTCCCCAAATATTTGTATCTGTGGTGTACATTCACCCAAAGGCGAACGTGAACTTGGCTATAGAGTATATTGAAAAGAGCGTTATGAAACATCAGTCACTATCCCTGGATGCTCCGATCTTTATCATGGGTGATTTTAATAATTGTAAATTGGAAAATTCTGCTAAGAGCATGTATGGGTATGTCCAGCCAGGTATAAAAAGACATTGGACCAATGCTATGGCTCTATTAAGGGAGCATACAAAGCTTCTCTATTAGCTCCTCTGAGTTCATCAGATCATAATTGTATTCATCTAATCCCATGTTATACTACGGAACTGAAGAACTGAAGTACAAAAACTGTGAAATCTTGGACTGATGATGCTATTGAGAGTTTACGAGGATGTTTTGACTGTACCATATGGAATGTTTTTATGGATTCATCTGCTGATATTGATGAGCTTAATGATGTGGTTAGTTCCTGGGTAACTTATTGTGTTGACTCCGTTATTCCCGAAAAACTTTTACGCTCGATTTGAAGAGCTGAACGGTGACTTAGAACATATGTTTTATAACTCCTCTCAAGAGGGAAGTTCACTTGTCTCCTTTAGTGTAGAAAATGTAGTCAATCTTTTTAAACAATGCAAAAATAAAGTGAATCCTGGTAGGGTCCTGAAACAATGTGCTGAAGAATTGGGTCCTATTTTTACTTATATCTTTAATTGGTCTTTTGAGGTTCAGTATGTACCAAAACTTTGGAAAGAGTCTATCATTACTCCAGTTGCAAAAAATAATTGTCCTAAAGGCTTGACAGATTATAGACCGGTTTCCTTGACCTCGCTTATAATGAAGGTATTTGGAAAATTAGTAAAGGAGGTACTATTGGAACAAACTACACCATTTCTTGACCCGATGCAATTTGTTAATTATTTTGCAAATTGGTGTCGAGAGGCTGGTCTACTTCTGAATGCTGAGAAAACTAAGGACATGTGCATTGACCTGTGGCGAAATCAGGCAGCAGTTCCAGATACTTTTATCGATAATCAGATGATTGAATTGGTTGATAGTAGGGATGTCCCGATCAGGTTTTTTTGTCCTCGAGTCCGAGTCATTTGATTTTGAGTATCTGCCGATACCGAGTCCCGATCCGATACTTCTATAATACATAAGAAAAGAATAAAGAAGAGCGAAAAAACAGATCCAGGATCTTCATAAATTACATTTTGAAATATATTCAAATATAAAGCAGCTATTTTAAATAGGCTAGTAAAAATATTTCAAAATCTTACTGTTTTGCTGTACTTTGGATCAAATAAATGCAGGCTTGGTGAATAGAAGGGACTTCTTAAAAAAAAAAAACATTAACAAGCTTACTGTTCAAAAACTTCTGACTGGTAGTATAGGCAACTTAATTTTTTCTCTAATTTCTAGCTTTTAATTGGCTTAGAAATCTATAAATGCTGGACAATAACAAATAATAATGATTTGTTTATATACTACAAACACTGTTTATCACATAATAATGCAGAATAGTTTCTATACTGTAATAAATACTATGTCAATCAGCACTGCATTGTTCATACTTTATTTATCACCTGCTGGAGATGACTTGAAGAACAATTTATTGTCGTGATCGTATATTAATGTCTTCGTGTTTGCATAAGTTTCTGTTTTCCTGTGCGCACCACAGCATAGCTGGACGCTTTTGTCCATATTAGGAGTTTCCTGATATCAGCGCGAGAGCGCGCTCCGGCTTCGAGTATGAATGAAACACACACTGCATGAGAGTTTAGCGCTCTGTGATGTTCATCTCGCTGTATCCTGGGTCCGAATGAAATATCAGGTCATGCGCAAACTATCATGTCTCTTTGAGTTTGAATCTATATTTATTCACACCAGCTCTTGAAAACAAAGTGATGTCATGCCGCACGCGTTGCTGTTTCTGTGTGGAGTCAAAAGGGTATAACTCTGTACCACCGCATAACAAAAGATGTGTTAAAAATTAATGAGAATATATATATATCCGAGTCCTGATCGGGAGGTAACGTCCGATTCCGATCGAGTCTGAAACCACGCGATCGGGCCCGATTTCCGATCACGTGATCGGATCTGGACATCCCTAGTTGATAGTTATAAGTACCTAGGTACTATCATCGATAACAAACTAAATTTTGCTGAAAATACTAATAGATTGTGCATGATGAGCCAACAAAGACTTTATCGTTTACGGAAATTGGCGAAATGTAATATTGATAGGACACTGATGATTGCTTTGAATCGATTTTAACTTTCTCATTGATTTGTTGGTTTGCCTCTTTAACGGTCAAACAGAAAAAACTTCTATTAAAGGTTGTAAATAATTGCAGTAAGGTATTGGGTGTGAAATTTATGATTCATTTCAGACCCTCTCTTCAGGATCTTTGTACAGGGTCCCTTTAGCCAAGACTAACAGATTCAAATTTTCGTTTGTTCCATACGCGATTAAGGTGCTTAATTTAAATAGGAAGAGGTAGAAATATAAGTTTTATAACTTTCCAATGTGCTATTAATGTTGTGTATGTGTTTGTCTTGTATGTGGTGATATCATGCTGCAGAACAAATTGCCCCTACGGGGGACAATAAAGTTTTTACAATTACAATTTTAACAATGCTAGAAACATGCTATCGAAATGTAACTTTCTAATTATACTAACGACATGCTAGTCACTTGCTAGTCATGGTATTACTTGCAAAACATAGTAGTGACATGGTACATGCTAATAAAATGCTAGTCACTAGCTAAAAATTCTAACAGCATGGTAAAATATTACCAGAATGAAGATAACATGTAGTACTAGTTTAACTACAGCGAAAAAATAAAAAAAAAGATTTACTTGGTGAACTTTAACAAAAATAAAAGATTTTTTATTTCAGCTAGTTGCTGCTTCTTCTAATTATCATTTCAGTTTAGTTTTTTTTTTTAAGTTTAGTTTCTCATAAAAAAAAAATTACATTTAAAAAGTTTTAAATCACTGGTAATTTAGTTTATTACTTGTTTTTATCGTATTTTCTAATAAAAGTTTTAGATCAAAATGCATCTGTAATTGCAACACAAAAGAAAAACAAAGAAATTTAACCCTTTGTTTCTATTTATATGTGATATATCCCACATAAACTAAAAGACATTGACTGATTTATTTTATGCACAAGTAGCAAGACATTTTTCAAAACATTTCCAAAACCAGTAAAAACTACATTGTTTCTGAAAGAAGTCCCTTTTGCTCTCCAAGGCTGTTTATTTGACACAGTAAAATACAGTAAAAATAGTGAAATACTATTCTAATGTAAAATATCTGTTTTCTGTCTGAATCTCTTAAGGGGGTCGCACACTGGACGAGAAGTGCAGCGTCACATTGATTATATTACATTGTGCAATATAACATTGCACAATATTCAATCATATTGTTCCTTGGTTACTGCTGTAAACGCTGCACTAATGAACACTGCAGTGGGTGGAGCTTAAAGCGTTTCCTTGGCTACTGCTGTAAACAAAGCACTTCTGAACACTGCAGTGGGCGGAGCTTAAAGTGTTTCCTTGGTTACCACTGTAAACAAAGCAGCACTGCACTTATGAACAGCAGTGATACAGTGTTTCCTTGGTTACCACTGTAAACAAAGCAGCGCTGCACTTATGAACAGCAGTGATACAGTGTTACCTTGGTTACCGCTGTAAACAAAGCAGCGCTGCACTTATGAACAGCAGTGATACAGTGATACCTTGGTTACCGCTGTAAACAAAGCAGTGCTGCACTTATGAACAGCAGTGATACAGTGTTTCCTTGGATACCACTGTAAACAAAGCAGCGCTGCACTTATGAACACTGCAGTGGGTGGAGCTTAAAGCGTTTCCTTGGTTACCGCTGTAAACAAAGCAGCACTGCACTTATGAACAGCAGTGATACAGTGTTTCCTTGGTTACCACTGTAAACAAAGCAGCGCTGCACTTATGAACACTGCAGTGGGCGGAGCTTAAAGCGTTTCCTTGGTTACTGCTGTAAACAAAGCAGCGCTGCACTTATGAACACTGCAGTGGGTGGAGCTTAAACCGTTTCCTTGGTTACAGCTGTAAACAAAGCAGTGCTGCACTTATGAACTTTAATATGCTTTATAGAGAGGCAAGTTGAACAGAAAAAATGCCATCTAAACTTTTCTAAAGACAGTAAACTCCCCTCAGACACACATTCATATAAACTACCACTAAATGAAACTTGATTTGAACTGTCAAATATTTGAATAAAATTTCAACCGGCTCGCAGTTAATCGTTTCATCCCTAGTGAAACACGACTATATTAGTGGCCAGTGTGACGCAGGATTGACAGTGTTGATCAGAAGCAGAGTGTTGTGTTGTGTTGACCTGGTTGATGAAGAGGTCGAGGCAGCGGCAGTGGACGGTGTTCAGCAGCGAGGCGGCCTCCACCTGATGGTTCTGCAGCAGCTGTCGAGTGAAGGGCCCGAGCACACGCTGCACACGCTCCAGATTCTCTCCCACAACACTCTGCATCTTCCCGGGCGTCTGAGCCGGAGCCCCACAGGCACAGTTTCCCGCCGCAGCAGCCACGAGCTCCAGGGCCAGCAGCTGTCTGTGCAGGGCCCCGGGGTCCGAGGAGCCGCTGGAGACCCGGATGAAGCAGACGGGGAACGGCAGAGTCTCACGCACCTTCTGCAGGTCGCTCACCTGCTCGGCGCTCAGCGTGTCTGTACTGACGGCGTAGAGGATGATGGGAAGGATGCTGCGCTTGCAGTCCTCCAGAGCCTCCTCCACCGGCTGGACACCGCGGCACGGGAGCACCATGACCTTTGCCTCCTGGACACACACACACACAGCACATGAGCGCACTTTAATATATTCAAATGTTTATTTATGCACATTTTTATAATTGAAAGGATATTTTCTTCTTTTGCAAATATTCAGTATTCAAATATTTAAAAAAGAAATCAGTGATTAAAAATGTAATTACGATATTATATTTATACTTATGAATGTCAAATTTTCTAAAATATAAATAAATAATATTAACATATTAAAAAATATGTTTGTATGTTTGGTCAATTAAACGGTCATTATGAAACAAAATGTATGTGGATGAATTAATGGCATGAAAAATATTTGCAAAAGAAAATATCTTTTCAGTTATGACAAAAAAAGTAAGATTAAAACAAAAAGCAGTGTAAAAACAATAAATACAATAAATTGCATTAAAACTGCACTTAGTACTTTGTGTGTTTTCGTTAAGTTTTTTAACCAGTTAATATCCACGGTATTTCCAGACAATTTTGTTTACAGAATAAAGATTTTAACACTATGTCATTGCATATTAAAAAGCAGTATATATTTAGTCTTGGGCCTGGAGCGAGGGAGCCCTGAACACCGTGTGAAATCAGCTCGAGCAGGTGAGAAGTGTTTCTCCTGATAAAGCAGTGTGTTCCTCTGGGAATCCGTTCAAGAAATATTAGACAGGGCGGGTCGAAGTTCGACTGTAAGATTAATCCAAAACGGGCGTGTCAGAGCGAGAATAAAGAGCGCTAGCACACGAACACAATAGAGTCAGTCAGCGCCGTCTCTGACACAACAGCCATAAAGCGCTCGAGTCTCTCTGGAACAAAGATGGCCTGCAAACACAGCCGCCGGAGCCCATCAGACCTGAGCCCAACAAAGATCTGATTCAAGCACCTCGAGAGTGTGTGTGTGTGTGCTTTAGCAGGAATTTCACTGCCTACCATCAGCGAACGCTCAGGGACCCGCGGGCTAATTAACGTCTCTGTGCTAACGTGTGTGTGTGCGGATCGAAAACAGACGAGGTTTCATTTGAGAGCAGACGTGATTCTAGCAGATGTGTGTGACGGCAAACATTTAAACTGCAAGACTGTTCGAGTCTGATCTGAGACCTCTGTCAGACTTTGATTTTGTGTTGGTAATTTCCATACATTTGTGACAAATTTTTTAAAAATTATATCACATTTACCAAATTGACTCAAGTCTTTTTTAACAATACAGATTATATCAGCTCTACAGTATCAAATAGAGAAATAGTGTGTTGGTAATGCAGAAAGACAATAATAATGTTGTGGCTTTTCTTAAAATTTTTAAATATATTTGCACCATTTCTTATTGCTTTGCAGTGAAAATAAACCACAGACAACATTCTTCCAACACTGTTATGACTTTTCTAACTTCGAGACCCACTGCATAGGCTCCAGACTAACATTTGAGGACACCAGCACTAGTGCCATTAAGATCTACAGAAGGTGGCTCCTGAATTTAAATGCTTCTCACAAGATTTTACAGAGATGTTGATTCTGTGAAGAATTCAACTGCTTTCTTCACACTGTATCTCCCAGCGCTGTTTACATCAGTGTTGCGTGATCGAGATGATTCCATGAACGCGAAATCCTGGAGGATCTGACTAAAGGGTTCTGACTTTGACTAAAGCGATCCGAGTATGATTTGAGGCTGATCTGACTTTGACTAAAGCGATCCGAATCTGATTTGAGGCTGATCTGACATTGACTAAAATGATCTGAGTCTGATTTGAGGCTGATCTGACATTGACTAAAATGATCTGAGTCTGATTTGAGGCTGATCTGACATTGACTAAAATGATCCGAGTCCGATTTGAGGCTGATCTGACTTTGACTAAAGCGATCCGAGTCTGATCTGACTTTGACTAAAGCGATCCGAGTCTGATTTGAGGCTGATCTGATTTTGACTAAAGCGATCAGAGTCTGATTTCAGGCTGATCTGACTTTGACTAAAGCGATCCGAGTCTGATCTGACTTTGACTAAAGCGATCCGAGTCTGATCTGACTTTGACTAAAGCGATCCGAGTCTGATTTGAGGCTGATCTGATTTTGACTAAAGCGATCAGAGTCTGATTTCAGGCTGATCTGACTTTGACTAAAGCGATCCGAGTCTGATCTGACTTTGACTAAAGCGATCCGAATCTGATTTGAGGCTGATCTGACTTTGACTAAAGCGATCCGAGTCTGATTTGAGGGTGATCTGACTTTGACTAAAGTGATCCGAATCTGATTTGAGGGTGATCTGACTTTGACTAAAGCGATCCGAATCTGATTTGAGGGTGATCTGACTTTGACTAAAGCGATCCGAGTCTGATCTGACTTTGACTAAAGCGATCCGAGTCTGATCTGACTTTGACTAAAGCGATCCGAGTCTGATCTGACTTTGACTAAAGCGATCCGAGTCTGATTTGAGGCTGATCTGACTTTGACTAAAGCGATCCGAATCTGATTTGAGGGTGATCTGACTTTGACTAAAGCGATCCGAATCTGATTTGAGGCTGATCTGACTTTGACTAAAGCGATCCGAATCTGATTTGAGGGTGATCTGACTTTGACTAAAGCGATCCGAATCTGATTTGAGGCTGATCTGACTTTGACTAAAGCGATCCGAGTCTGATCTGACTTTGACTAAAGCGATCCGAGTCTGATTTGAGGCTCGATCTCCCACTGATCTGAGTATGAGTTGACTGATCTGTAACTGATCAGAGTGTGATAGACTTATCTAAGTGTTTTAGACCTGTTGGAGTCTGATTTGGCACTGATCTTAATTTAATTTATGAATTTAATCTAATGACTTGACATTTGACAGTTTGATACCAGATTATCTAAAACCAGTTATCTAAGTGTTTTTAGACTAACGGGAGTCTGATTTGCAACCAATCCAAGAACTTAATGAGTCTGATGAGAACTGATTTGACTCTGATTTTAGTTCTATCCAAAGCCTAGTCTGATTTGAGGCAAATTCAAACCCAATCTGATCTGAACTCTGACTCGAGTCCCAGTTGAAGTTGAGTCTGATTGAAGACAGATCTGAAAGTAATCTGAGATTTTGATACCAGACTGATCTAAGTGTATTTAGACTAAATGGAAACCGATCTGAAATGGAGCCTGATTTGAGACGGATCCAATTCCAATTTGCAACCATTCCAAAACCTTAATGTGTCTGATGTGAAACTAACTGAGTCCCATCCCAGGCCGAGTCTGAATCAAAACAAACCCAAAACCAACTGAATTCAGAGCTGAATCCGATGTTAATCTGATCTCACACCGATCAGAGTCTGATTTGACACTGATCTGAAAATGATCAGAGTTTAATTACAGACTGATCTGTTTTTAGTCTGATTGGTGGTTTCTGATCCAAAACGGAGTCTGATCTGTGACCGATCCAAGACTTTAATGAGTCCAACACAAAACTGATTTCAATCTGATTTGAGTCCCATTTGAGGTTGAGTCTGATTCAAGACTGATCTGGGTTTAATCAAAGTCTGATTTCAAACTGATCAGTTTGACAGAGGAGTATATAATTTTTTTATTTTTATATAAATCAGGAGTCTGATTTGGAACTGATCCAAAACGGAGCCTGATGTGTGACCAATCACATACCTTAATGAGTTTGGTCTGACTCAAGATAGATCTGAAACCAATCTGAGTTGAAAAAGTCTCGCACTGATCTAATTCTGATCTGATACTAATCTTAGACAAATCTGAAGCCTGATTTGCAGCTGATCGAACACGGAGTCTGATTTGAAACTGATGTGACTTTGACCGAAGTGACCCGAGTCTGATTTGCCACCGATCTAAGACCTAATAAGTTACTCTGATTTGAAACTGATTCAAGAACTTGGTTTGACTTATTTGTAGCCTCATCCGGATTTATAATAGATCTGATCAGAGACTGTTATGACACTGATCTAAAACTGACCAGAGTTTGAAAGCGTTTGCTCAGAGTTGGAATAGACTAATCAGAATCTAATATAAGTCTGATCTAAGAGATCTGAACTGGTCCAAACACTGGGCCCAGTTCAAACTCTTTTCAGTCATGAAAACAAACAAACTAATGAAAGAAAGGAATCCAGCCGTGACTGAATCCACCAAGTATTTATAGGAAGGTCCCAGGATACAGTTTTCCCATCGCCATGGAGACACACACACATCCCAGCAGCACCCAGTGGCCTTGTTTCCACTGCTGGTCATGTGAAGTGCACCAGACCCACAGAGCAGGGTTACATAAACACCAGGAAAGGAGAGAAGAGAAGCTGATTGATGTTCCTGCAAAAACAAACTCCTCATCTCACAGAAACAAATCACATTTGATTTTGTTTTTGAGAGAAACTATGTGAGCCCCGCCACCCCTGACCTGCAGCAGTGCGTGATGGAGCGTGATCTCCAGCTCGGCCAATCGCTGCGCAGGATCCTCACACTCCTGGATCTCCAGGTCCTCGAGTGGAACCGTGTCCCAGCGTCCGCAGTGAGCCGCCAGCTGATGCACCAGCTCGTACTGTCCCGGCAGAGCCAGGCTTAAACGTGTCTGACGGCCATGTGTGAAGCACAGCTTCCTCCTCCTGCAGGCCCCGCCCTCCGGCCCACAGGCCCCGCCCACCTCCGAGCCCAGGGGGAGGAGCCTCTCTCCCAGCAGGCAGTTGAGCAGCTGGTACCGAGCCGAGCAGTCCTGGCCCAGGATGAGGATGTAGGGGACTCTACCGACCACATTCTGCAGATATTCCTCCTCGTGACGCGGGAGCGAGATGCAGCTGAGCTGACCTGAGACACAGAGAGACTCTGAAGATTAACATTCATCACCAGTCAGAATATCAGCACCTTTTAGATCGGACCAGGGCTTGAAAACACAATCTAAAATTGCAATATTTTTCAGCCTTTTACGATATTTGATATAAATCTGGAGATTTTTAGTATTTTTTTCTGAAAATAGGTTTAAAAGTGTATATTGTTCCCTCCATTTCGACCAAACAATCAATGTAAAAACAAAAAATCATTAAAGTAAAATACAGTAATTTTGTTCATTAAACGAATGAATGAAAGAAACATGTCTGAACACATTTTAAGGGAAAATCAAGCTTTTTATATTATAATTTTTACCAAAACTGTTTTCTTTTCTTTTATTTCGTAGATATTCCAATAAAACTGGAAGTCCACCAGTTTGGTCCAAAAAAAAACAAACAAAAAAACTAAAACAGTTTAATTCATAAAAATGCCACATGGGTTTCCATAAATATTTTAGTAATAACGCAAATTAATCAATGTATCAAGGTTTTAATTGATTCACAGAATGAATCAAACTTACTAACCTGTTTTTGATATTAAAGTTTAAATAATAAAACTATCTTTATGAAATTAATGAACAAATAAAAAGCACATCAAATGCCAAATCAGGGTTATTATACTTAAAAAAAACTTTACTTGAAATAAAATAAAATAAAATATAAAATATACATATAGCCTATATAAAACAAATATAAAAAATATATTTAAATATTCAGCTTGTCGCGAAGACAACATTTCTATTTTTTTTAGTTTGACAAAATAATTGAAACTGAAATTTTAAAATAAAACTACACAGACAAAAAAAAAAACCAAATTGAAAAGAAAACTGGGAAATAAATCGAAAATATTAATAACTATAACAGTACAGTATAACACTGCACGATATATATATATATCTCTATATCTATGTGTGTGTGTGTGTGTGTATCTGGGCTATGGAGTGCATCCCTGTCTGACGCTGATGAAGCCGAGCTGAAGTAAGCGAGCACTGTGCTGGAGAAAGCAGGCCCAGAACAACAAGCGCAGCAGCAGTGTTGAGTTAGCTGTGTGTCCTGAGGCGTGCATCTCATGACCGTCTCTGAGCCGCTCACAGAGCCGCCAGTCATTCAGGTTATTATTAGGAAGTGCTCATAATCCCAGCGCTGCTGAGTCACTGCCTTATACAACAGCCTCTCACCGCGCAATCTGTGCCGCACGCTATCAGCCCACAACCATGATTCATGCTGCGCCACAGAGATCACCAACAACAACAACAAAGAGTTTTTACCATTCATAAGTGCTAATTCGCAATTAAATTGTAACCAACAAAATGCTCAGTGCAACAAAAAAAAAACCTTTTTGTAAAAATGGAAATAAATATTCTACCGTCTGATGTTGATAGCCAAGGTTTTAACCCAGTCATGACTAACGAAAGTCTACAATGTTATCAGCTCATTAAGAAATACTAAACGTAGGGAGGTTCACCAATTTTACACTAGGTTTGTCAAAACTCATACCTCCTGTTATCTCTCATCTAATTAATTTATCATTTGAACAGTGTTTTTCCTACTGCATGGAAGCAATCCATTTTTAAATCTGGGGATCAAGCAACTATAGACCAATCAGCATAATGCCAGTATCCCAAAGATTGCAGAAGAGGAAGTTCTTGAACAACTGACATCTTATCTCACTACAGCTAAGAGTGGTTTACTCTGTATGCAAATTGGTTTCAGAGTAAATCATTCTACTGAAACAGCTACTTTACATTTAACAGAGCAAATATAATCTTAACTTGGTGGAACAGTTGGTGCTATGTTTTTAGATCGGCGCAAAGCCTTCGACGTGGTTAATCACAACATTCTTCTCTCTAAATCATCTAAGTTACAATTTTCATCTGGGGCTTTAGCATGGATCTCCTCCTATTTATCAAATAGACAGCCATTTTAATAAAAAAAATTAAAGGGGTTCACTCTAATAACTTAAACTGTACAATGGGCGTTCCCCAAGGATCAATACTAGGCCCTTTATTATTTAGTTACTGTTCTTTTTTGGCTCTGGTGGGATGTGTATAAGTATTGCTGTATTGTACATGTTTGTTGTTTTGTTCTTAAGTTTATCTGTGATTATGATTACCTCCCAATGGACCGCAAATGAAACTAACCATTGGCTAAATTCGGTACAATACATTAAAATCGTAATATTTATGCTAAAATTGCACATGGTCACTTTTCAAATAAATGTTAATAATAACACACACACACACATACACACAAAAGTGTAAGGTTGCTCATTTGCAATTAAAAAAACATCGAAATTGCGCAAAAATAAATAAAATTATAAGATTGTTTTGTAGGATTTTGCACTTAAATGATTTTGAATTTTGAAATTAGCTATTAAATTACGACGCAAAAAAATATTTTATAAATTTATAAGTTAATAATTTGCAATTAAACATTTTACTACGGAATTGCGCAATTTAAAAAATTATACATATATAAATATTTAAAGTTGCTAACTCACAGTTAGGGTTGCAAATGGGCAGAACATTTTTGGAAAATTCCCGGAAACTTTTCTAAAAGTTAAAAAAATTCTAAAAAGTTTCCAAAAATTCTAGAATGTTTCCGGAAATTTACCAGAAATGTTCTGCCTCTTTGCAAGTAAATTTATATCAAAGGAACTGTGCATGCTACAACATAAATATGGCATGTGTGTGTGGAGATATATATATAAAAAAAATAAATAAATAAAAAAAAAATTTATATATATATACACATACATACACACACATATATATACACATACATACACACACATATATACATACACACACATATATACATACACACACATATATACATACACACACATATATACATATATACATCAAAGACTTGAAGACATTGTTTACAGCAGATTGAAGCAGCGATGAAGCGCATGAGTGCTGTTTGTGATCATGAGCTCCTGCAGGATGTGTGTTTACATGCGGCTCATGAGGGCGTGGCCAGAGCTTCCTGCGCCGTGATTGGTCAGAACAAGCCTGAGCGCGAGACGAGCTCTGACAGGCCTGAGGAACGGGACGCACATCAGTATAAATCACAGTCCACAGAAACACGCAAATAAACATGTGGGCTCCAGGGAAAGGGCAGGGGTCACGTGAGACGGGTCAAAGGTCGCGCTGTGAGACGTCAGCGAGTCTGACATGAGACCGAGCACTGCTTCAGTCTCTTCTCTGCGGCTGATTAAAGCACACTCAATGATTTGATTGAGAAACCAGAGGAAACTTGCATCAGACGAGCAAACTCCTTTGTTACAGGAAAGAGGATAAACACACCTAGACACACACTCTCTCTCTCTCACACACACACATCCTCTCTCTCACACACACCTAGACACACACTCTCTCGCTCACACTCACACACTCTCACACACACCCTCTCT
>NC_081802.1:566330-568830 GCF_963082965.1 Carassius carassius
TGCCCGTCCAATTTGGCGACGCGATGGGCGGGGCGCGAGTGGTGCATGCTGGGAAATGCAGTCCGCTCAGCCTAGCGAACACAAACAAAAAAGACTTAGAAAAAATACACTATTAGAACTTTTTTTTTCATTGTCTAATACATTTATTTTAAAATCACCACACAGCCCTCTCTAACTTTATTTATTTGTTTGTTTGTTCGCTGTGTGTAAACATTAGCATCCAGCTAATCTGTATCTTCATTTAAGTTTAGTTTGAATGAAACAAAAAAAAAATTGAACTGAAGTGGAATTGTCACAACCTCCTCTTCTTGTCCTGTGAAACAAAGGATTGTGGGTCATATAGACTGTATAAAAAGGTCATATATCATAAATGCTGTGATGCATACTCAGTGTAGTGCACTTCATGTATACTACAGTAAGCGTGCAGTAGTCTGGCGACCTCTAGTGGTTAAATCCGACACTGCTTCACATCCCTCGCAACTTAAATCAGTGCTATTGTGATTATTTACCACATTTCTGTTCTGTTTGCATGAATATGCCGTAATATAAACATAATTTTGGCATACTGTTGTAAATCGTCAGCTGCAAAGATCACAAAAAAGATGACTAATAAACAGGATAAAGAGCATTATTTTATTGATAAGGCAATTCTACCTGATGTTTTATATGGAAGCAAATACTCAGGACAGACGCTATGTTGAACGCTAGTTCCCAGGAGTTCAATATGGCGTCTAGGGCGATTATTTACAAGAATTTTTTTTGGAAAGGGTTAGTTTTTTAGTTAAACAATAATATTGAACACGCTATACTTCAATCTCTCGCAGCCTCGTTTTCACACTGTCCTAATCTACTAATACAACGAATGAAATATAAACTAGTGTTAACGGGGCCTTTCTGATGTAAAAGTTGACATGCTAGAATGTGCGAATTCCCCTAAAATACCACTTCCTGGTTAAACTTTCAGTTTTATTAGTGAAGCCGAGTGATGAAATGGGAAGTGTGGCCGTTACATGAATAATAAACAATCTGACGCACAGCGAGTATTAGACACGCCCACCAGCGGAAGGGTCGTTGTTGAACGATTCTTTCATTTTGAACGAATCTTTAAAGTGACTCGCGAAGAACGAGTCGTCTCAGGGAGTGAATGGTTCGGGGAGTCGCGCATGCGCAGTAGTTTCTGTACTGGAGTTCGTCTAGTTCACCTGTCATAATAGATTAATAATAAAATATTCATTAATTTAGTCTTTTTGAGTGAAGAACCAGTGAATGACCATGCAAGTAATGCCTGTTTATGAAATTCTAGCAATATTATAATTACAGATCAATAGGAAAGGGAGACCATCTAATTTGGAAAAATAGTAATTTGTGGATACAATTCCAGATTGAGTTTGGATTACACAAAACGGTCTAATCCAATTAATTTAGAAAGTGTTGTTCAAAGAAGAGAATCTAGGAAATTAACCCCACCATAATCTCATGAGTTCATTAATAAACACTCTTTATTACCTTTGTTACAACGTTCAGTGTATAGAAAATAACCATCATGACAGAAATTCACACATTTATAATCTGTAAGAAAAAAAAAGATACAATTTGAGACCAGAAACGCAGTAACTGTAAGAGTAAATAATAATGATAATAATGATGATAATGATGATGATAATAATAATAACTATGGGATAATAATAATTACACTAGGGAAGCGTGTAAATTAATTTCTCTATGCAATGCTGTCACGTGACAAAAGAACGAACGACAGGTTAAAGCCTTTTATACAGTCTTTTTATTATTATTATTATTATTATTATTATTATTATTATTTATTAATAATAAACATTAAAACATTAAGGCAGTACACTTAAAGTGAAGTGACATTCATTTAAAATTATAAAGACAAAATATATATATATATATATATATATAATAATAATAGCAATAATATACACACAGATTTGTTGCCAGTTTATGGGTCTGTCACGTGATGAAGGAACGACTCGAACCCGAAAGACCCATGAGAGATGAACTAATCAGTTCTGTTTCCGGCTCAAACCCGAACACTTGTCAGATAAGAGCTGAGGTGAACTAATCACAGACCCAGGTAAACAATGAATTCATCTTTTCTGTTTCTTATATCATTATAGTTTTGTATTGTTTGTAGTTTGATCAACGTTTGCGTGTTTGTACTAGTAGACGTTAGGAAAGTAACACTTAACATTTTAATTATATTTGATCAAATGAACCAAATGACTCGAAAAAGATTCGTTCATTTACATGAACGACACTCAAAGGTCCGAGTCGGTAAAATGATCCGAACTTCCCATCACTACACAACAGACCGCAAGCGCGAGGGGCGGGGCTTACGATCAGCGACGCCCCGCCCACACTGGACTCATGCAGTCGCTGGGGACGTGCCGCTCGCCGCGCTGTGTCACCTGCACGCGCATATGAACACACCTCTTCTTCTTCCTCTTCTTCCTCCGCGCGTGTAGCCGCTCATGGA